>NW_006920418.1:1047713-1057830 GCF_000344685.1 Gloeophyllum trabeum ATCC 11539 | reverse complement strand
CCCACGAATAAGCTGACAAAGCACTACAAATATGGCAAGCGTCGTGGCTGTCACTGTTCCCGACGCTAGGAGACAGTCCTAGCATATCAAATCACTCCCAGAGCATATTTTATATGAAAACCCAGACCTTAACCAACCCGGGGCGTTCCCCCCGGACCCCCCCTTTATCGATATCCTGTAAACCATACCCTAACCACCTCACCCTAACCCGAACCTTAACCAACCGGGGGGTTCCCCCCGGACCCCCCACTTACCCTAACCTACCCTAACCCAAACTTCCTAACCACCCCTCCGCAGTGCGAAGAAAAAACATACAGGAAGTAGGTAGAACATTGGTACAAACCAACAAAAAATGCAGGCGTCAGGATTTGAACCCAGATCCACAAGCCTCAGCCGCAACGCAGACCCGCTAGGCCACACGGAAGACGCCTGTGCCACCACAAGGGGGTATAAATCCAACAGTGCTGACTTGTCTTAGTCAGCAAGTCGTGGGATTGCTTTTTCGAGGGGTCGTATTGCCCAAGACCGGTGAGGCAGACGCGTGGAGGGCGCGAGCATACAAACTTCGCGGACCTTGAAGTCGACATCTCACCTTCCCCGTCAGCTGACATGCATCCATGGCTCCAGCTCTGCCCAGGTATTCCACAAGGCCCTCTTCTTGAGATCTTGTATGGAGAAGACGTTGGGGTCGCTGATTGCCTATTTTCGTATCGAAGGTGGCTGCTATCCTAAAGTTTGAATTGAACACAGCGTCTTCATCCTGCCGTGGCCATAATCCCAAAGTGCAGAGTCCCCACCCCGAATAATGCTAACGGAACGTCGACGTCGGCATCGTTCACGAAAGCAGCGCTCAGGCCCTCAGACCTGCTCCTACCCTGATTGTAGGAGACAACTTCACAACTCCCGACCGGTCCGGAATAGCGGAAATCAGTACTTATATGATTACAGCAATGAAATAGTGTAGATACGTAAGCCGCGCCGATCAATCCTTAGAAGACGAAGGGGAACATAACCTTCCTCCCCCTCGGGTATTTGTCACCAAACTCTTTCCTATAGCCTCTATGTTTCTTGATTGCCCATTGCGCCATCTGCCCCGTGGACACGAGGACGAAGATCCATGCTACAGCAGGCGCTCAATAGGGAAGATCTACAAGACAAACGGCGCCATTATCACTCACCGACCCAGCTGCCCGTCATCGCGGCGACACTTGTCCACGCCAGGCATTCGAAGAAGTAATTCGGACAGGAAACCAGGTTGAACCCGTATCCGTAAGGGATGGCTCGCTGGCGGGTGCCAGGAGGACGCAGATTGCGCAGAGTCAAGTGGGTGCTCAAGTTGGAGAGCTCAGAGAACTGTGTCGATGAGTATCAAGACGTCGGTGTAATGGTAGCGGACGTATGTCACTTACGAGCCACAGAGCCGTGCAGCCCCATATGAAGCGGAGGTCATCTCGAATAGTCCCCCGAATGTACGGAGATGCTGCTGAGTATGTAGGGCTATATATCGCGTATGCGAGCGCAAGGCCTTTTGCGCCACACTTCAGTCTTAATTCCAGTTATACGAGAATAGTTTTAACTAACCGCTCAAGAGATGATAATGCGCTGAGCTGCAAATTGCAAACGACAGTCAGGAAGATTCATAACTGAAAGGTACGAGACCCACTTCTTCAAGATGTTGCGAGCAGGCATCGTATCATGCGAGAATCGGTGCACGCTGGCGTACCAGCCTACTTCAGACCTGGTCAACGAAGGACGCGCGACGCTACTTACAATAACGTCTCCAATTCACGCTTGGCGAAGTGCAACATGACGAGACCATATACATATCTGACCTGGCTTAGTGAGAGTTTTAGGCCCAAGAACACAGTACTCACTGTTGTAGCAGACTGTGCTGGACAGGTCCACCATAGAAAAGTCGGGGTAAATGATAAATAAGGGGATGTATCACCATAGGACCCGCCTAACGCATCATGCGATGAGCAGAGGCATCCATTATACAATACTGAGTGTTCTCACATATTCCACCAAGAAGACCGTGCGCCAACTGATCTGAGGTCCCAGGTCCTTCACGCTCACTTCATTCACTGGGCCCCCTGCAGCCTCGGCGATTTTCATGTCATCAGAGAGCATTTTGGTTTGGCCCTTCAGGGTAATCTTTTGCCTGAACGCATAGAGCTTAAATAACGTCAGTATCGATGCTATGATTGAGCGCATTGGAGGCACCTTCGGGAACTTGGCGGCCAGGGCTTGCTTGATATCTGCCACAGTAACATCTTCGGCATTCTTGTTTGGAATATCGAGATCCACTGGGAGACCCCTTGCGACAGAAAGCGGCTTCCCGGCAGCACTGACGGTAATGCTGACCATGTCAGACGTACGCAAGGTTTCGCGATAATGAATGACCGATGCCACCGAGCAACAAAGCCAGGGACTCGGAGTCGAGCTAGTGTGACACAACTTTTGGGTGACGCCTATTCACGTGAGTGTGACCACAAGCGTTCCAGTCTTCCAGATGTGACAGAAAGTCGACCCCACTGGGAGGTGACGCCGCCGAACGCGTTCGCGAACCCCGGCCGCGAACGCTCAATACACGTGAGGTCCTCACGTGTAGAACGCGGTAATTATCACCTGATGCCTGACGCGTCCTGCGCACGCCGACGTCATATAAGGCGGTAGGGCCGTGCGAGCGGCAGAGCCCGCTACCGTAGACATAGATAAGATTTGGTAGCAAGCTGAGAACTTGACATCCTGAGCAGCATCATATACTAATATATTTATTTTGCGAAAGCAGTTGTGTTCCAGCCATTATTTCCGACTGAGCATTCACCTCAACGATTTGAAGAGATGTCCACTCACTCCTCCCTCAGGTTCTGAGTATACAAGTCATTTATGTAAAACAGCTGACATTGAAGTATGCTGCTTTCACCTGGAGACCGCATCTCCAACGCCCCAAGCTAGGTCATGCCTGTTCTCTTCAGTCCCTTGACCAGCTATCCGCCACCTTGGCTAAAAATGGAAAGAGAGATGCCACGTGGCCCTACTATCGGGGTCCTTTGAGGACCCCATCTTTGATTGGTCCAAAGCCGTGTGCCGGCCCTGCCGTCCGCCATATACGGTTAAGAGCCAAATAGTGTCAAATAGATCGCGTAGATCTTGAAACGATCGCAGGAAACCTGCGAACGGCCGGGGGGTCCAAGACCCACTACCTACGGTAGCGGGAATGTAGTCGCGTCTGTACCAAGCATCCGCCGCCACAGCGCCCGACGCTTTACCCGACGCTTTGGCCGACTCTTTTGTTCAATACTACCCTTCGCCATCAGGTGGCACCGTTGCAGGAATGTCTGACTTGGGTCTAAGCATGCCTCGAGTGGCACAACAAGCTATAAAGACGGTTGAGAGACTCCATTTCGACAGTCCCCATTCCAATCACCTCTCAACAGCACAGTGCTCCAAAGTCTTCTACTTGGTATTTCTTTTAGATGAGCCAATACTCCGAGTACAACCTCCCTGATCCTATTGTCCAACCTCTCGATCAATGCCCAGAGTGCCAGGCTGTCATGGGCAACATCCGTCCCTTCGCTGGCTCCGGTGACCGAGCAGCAGATCGAGGCCGTATGTGCCAGTCGGTAAGCATATTTTTGCCACTCTCCTGCAATTTTACGACTAAATTATGCCCATATTCAGTGCACGAACGTACAAGTCTGTCATTACACGTTTTTCCTAACCTCACAAGCATACGCGTGGGATGATGCAGAGCTCCTTGCATCCCGCCTGAATCTCTTGCGAAGATTCCCGACGTACGACACCAGGAAGCTCCGTAAGGATCATATTCTACGTCCCGCTCCACCCGTTTCTGCTCTTCCTCGACTTTCGCCTGGCGCGATTGATTGCTCTACGCCCAACTGCTGCTCCAGAACAGGAACAAGGACGAGGGGCCATAGACAGTGCATTGAGCGCCTGTGCAAAGGGTGTTGTGTACGCTCGCGGGCCTCTGCCGAAGCGCGCGGTGTCTTGCGAGCCCACTGCATCGCTCACGCTGTGCTGTCTTGCGACATCCCACGCGATGTAGCAAGACTTTCGACTTCTCCCACTTCTAATCGAGTGCAGCAGCAGCAGAGACGACCCACACCACCCCCGTTAACCTACCCGCTCAATCCTCTGCCCCCTAGTCCATCATATACGCCACAATATCTGGCAGGGAGTGGTCTGAATACACAAACCCCGAGCGGTGTATTCGAAGGGTTGCAGCCGCGGCAATCGCAATCCTCCCAGGCTGGACGGTCTCAGGGTATTGGCGCTCTGGCACTAGGTGTATCCCGGGTTGCGGCTGTGCAACACTCCAACTCGAATGTCCAAACTTGAAGCCGGACAGCTTCGACTAACGGATCACAGCAGGGGCAGGTGCAACCGGCGGCACGCACACAACGGGTCGGTGACCTTGACCATGTGTTGCGAGTCTCCTCTACCCAAGGATCTCGGCGTGCTCCCGGGAACCGTCATGAACATAGCCTTGCAACACCGGTATCGCGTCTATGGGCGCAAGAGTATAATAGCGCCCGAGATGACCAAGTCAAAGCGAAGAGCAATAAGTCAAGAAATGAGGACATGGTTGAAGCGTCGAAGAAGACAGTTACATTTATTATTTGGTTCGAGGTGAGTCACCTAGGATTATTTCCGTGTCTTTACTAATGTAGCTTTGCATTAGAACGGAGTTGAGCCCCTCCGGCTCCACCGTCATGTCGAGACCTATCCGAAGGTCATGCTTGAATCCTTTGGGCCTGAATTCCTCGTTCCTTTCATGCTCACTCCGACATCACTTATCGATAAATGGGATGCTCGTCAGAGGAAATGGTTGACAATAGATATCCGGACTGTTATCACCGTGGAGACAAGCCATTCGACTTTGCTCCGCCTCCGCCCAGATGTACG
Organism: Gloeophyllum trabeum ATCC 11539; assembly: GCF_000344685.1. NCBI lineage: Eukaryota > Fungi > Basidiomycota > Agaricomycetes > Gloeophyllales > Gloeophyllaceae > Gloeophyllum > Gloeophyllum trabeum. Next base: position 1,052,901 of record NW_006920418.1, on the reverse strand, counting down.
TACGATCCTCACAAACTGCCCTCAGATTGAAGACGAGATGGAGGAGCAGTGTGGAAGGACGAATGGCATCAAGCGGCACACCAGTCCCTCTTCGGCTGTCCCGTCATCCCGGAAGGTGCCGAAGACAACGCCGGTGTCAATTGCCCTTCATGAACTAGATCGTACAGACAAGCACCATCATATCTTCATCTCGCCGCCATCTCTGCCAGTGCAAGGTAATACCGAAGATCGATCAAGCTACAATACCATCAAGAAAAAGGTGGTACCTGCGGTTGCGAAGCGGAGTCGTGCGCCAGCTCCGTTCCCACTCGGTCTCCCCAAGAAGGACCGGTCATGGCCTCACGACTTTTATGTGATTGAGATCGATGAGGGACTTCGGAAGACGGAACAACTGAAAGAGTCTCGCAAGACGCCCTATAAGGTCTCTTTCAAAAAGGTGTTTGGTGTATGCATGGCAAAGACCACGTATAATAAATACAAGAACCTATGGAACAGTGATCAAGTACCACAAGATCTTCGGCATTGTTTCCTGGACCACGGCCGACAGAGTGCTGGGAAATGGAAGAAATTCCTGAGAGCACTGAAGACCTTGGTGTCTGATCTAGTGTCGGACGCTTCATCGGACAGCTCGTCAGAGAGTGATTCTTCAATCTCGTGGACTCCAGCTCTGAAGTCCAATAAAGGCAAAGCCAGAGTCATAACCCCGGACAAGGACACTACGCCTCAAGCTCCAGAGGCAAGCATTCGTGTGCCTGAAACAGCTGATTTGAGCTCGGACTCAGGTTCGTCATGAGTATTGGTCGGTAATCTATATAAGTCTGCTTACCAGTTGTGCTCCACTGGACCATATAGATGGTGATGTGGACGCTCTGCGCTGTCCTTTTTGCGACGAGAAGCTTTTGTTCAGTCCGAGCGCTCGGATGGAGAAGATGCAGCAAAGTCTCGAGAGGATCACCTGGCCTGATCCATCTCCAGTGAACCCAAATCACCGACGCGCAGAATCCTTCCGCGTGTACTCTGATTTCTGCGAGCTACACCGATGGGAAGCTGAGGAGCTTCCCAATGCTCTTGCTAATGGTTGGCCTATGAAGCCTGACTTTGCGTCACTTTGGGACCGTATTTGGAACCTTCATGCGGTCGTGCTGAGCATCATCTCTGACCCCAAGCGAAGTCTGTTCTTCAATGAGACCCGGATGCTCTACACCCCTGGTTCCAGCAGCCTCCAGGTCGAGTCCTTGGGTGCTCAGTACGTTCGGTTTAAAGGACACAGTGCTGGCTAGTGAGTATTGCAGTACTACTCCTTGATGCACTGAGTTTACAGATTTATCCCTTTCTAGCTACGGAGGTACAGGGAGGATTATCATACAGATGACACTCGAGCAGATGATACCTGACGGCCCCACAGATCTGTCCCATGTCCGGCCATTGAGCTACAATGCTCTGATCACCGATGTCCTGATCCCGGAGGTCACCGTTCGTCTCATCCAAGAGGATCTCTCAGTCGACTGGGAGACCGCAATTGTTGTTTTACAGGAGAGCATGCGTTTCGGGAGCTTTGCACACCCGGGTACTGGGGATGACCCTCACGTCAACCGGCTGCAGCGCTCTATCTCTCATGTTGTCGGGAAAATCAATAGAGAGATTGAAGAATCCCAGTTTGCAGTGCTTGGTCAAACCCCGGAGGTCAGCACCGATGGCTCGTCGGGCTCGGACGCAAGCAATGCAGGTGTTGGCAATGCAAGTACTGGATCATCTCAGGAAGTCAAGGTCGAACAAGCTGAAATCAACTTGACTTTGGCAGGCACGGACTTGCCTCTATTCGCAGGTCATATGGACGGTTTCCAGATGGTAAATGATGGGGGTCGTACTGTCTTTGAGATTGATTCGGACTAGAAGGGTATGATTCTGTATGAATGGCTGCTTAAAGTAGTTTACGACATTATGAACTTGATGACATTACGAACTTCACGACACTTGATGACCCTAGACAGCTACAATAGATTTTCCTCTGTAGACTAGAAAATATGCTTCTGAAAAACCACCTAGTCTGATAAGAGATCCTCCCTAGGGATGTTGTAAGGCCGACGCCCCCTACGATCCAGCTCTGCTATCACGAGCCGGTTGCGCCTCTTGATCATCTCGTCTAAGAAGAAGTTATACCTATCAACATCCATCTCCCTGACCATGGACTGATAGCCTCCAAACCACGCATTCGCCTGTTCAGCAGCGGAGGAATTGAAGCGCCAGGTACCCTCCTCTGTTCGCAGATCCTCCCAGATATAGGGATTGCAGTACGCGTTGCAAGCAATATCGCTCTCTCTATGCTTGGACTTGAAGTGGAAGACATCAACTGGCATCGCACAATATTCAAAGTATTTCTGTAAGTCCTCTGGATCATTAGCGAGCATAGCTTGTATTTGGCAGTTATTATCATGCCATAATACTTGCGGAAGAGATCGCTTTTTCGGGAAAAGCTTCATCAAGAATACCTATAATAGATGTGAGCAGTGTGGAGTAGCTAGTTGAGCGACTACTCACACGAACACCATTAGGTGCCTCTGAACCAAAGAACGTAGCGCGCCCGATAATGACACCACACGAAGTAACACACAGTTCCTCGTTATGTGTACGTCTTCTACCGAACTGGGCCTTATACTTGCGGTTACCCGTGGGGGGCTTCCCATTACACAAAGCTGGTACATCCTCGCTATCGATAGTAGCTTCTTCATCAGCTGTGCCAGTGCCTTCGACGTCGAGAGAATACAGAGGATCGTCCACTGGTGCAGAAGTCGATAAGGAATCATGGGTCTGTGAGACGTGAAGGCGCTCGAGTCGACGCTTGAGCTGGAACATTGCTTTCCCAGCCTGTGTCTTGTGCTTCTCCATTTCGCGGTGCTCCTTCGTAGCGCAGGTTGCAAAGCCTACCTCGGCAGCCTTGTCGCAAGATATCACAGCGCATTTGGTCTCATATCCAGCATGTAACCGACAATATCGGGCACCCTTCATGGGCATCAACGGCTCTTGGCAGTCGTGTACAGCACAACAGGGATGACCAATACTAACCCCATCTGTAACAACAGATCTGACCGCCCCTATCTCTCGATGTGAGCAGCTCAGCTAAATCAACAAATAAACCTTACTTACAGAGTTGTCCCTCTTCATCTTCGGAAACCCAACAGCAGAGATCGCAAGCATGGTTCCATTCTGGCTGTCCTGGGCCAGCCATAGCAAGATTGCGGGCGCGGACGGCAGGTCTGAGACGCTCCCATTGACTCGGTGCATCATGACGAAGCTCGAGACAAGTGTGCCTCTCGTCATGATCCAAGAGCAATGAATAGAGGAAGAAAGCGTCCCACACCTTGTCCACATCAAGGGGCAACTTCACAGGCCAGTCTTCAGGCATCAGCAACGAATATGACATCGGTGAGAGCATCAAGTTGTGGATACGAGCGCAATTTGTTGCTGATGTCCTAATAAGCCTTATAAGTAGGTAGAGGATAGAGGAAAGTTTTGATACACACCATGAGACCACGTTAAGCGTAGCGAAAAGCTCGCAGAGATCACGAGAAAAGAAAGCATGCTGGGCACTTTGGATGACATCAGGAATGCCCCGGTAATATGTCCGTGTAGTTGCTTTGTCGTGGACGTAGAAGTTGGGATAGTATCGGGTATTACAGTCTATGAACCGATCTGATCAGCATTTGAGGGATTTCGCAAGGAAAAGCACGCACGGCGGCAATACAGTGAGGTGCACCAGACTGGCATAGGTCCAAGATCCTTGGAGAAGTAGACAGCCTTGTAGGATAGTGGTTCCGTTAGTTCGCGGGGCCTGAAAATGCCCGGCATAGATCGCAGTTCTCGATCGCAATGCGAATCGGTGCATACGCGAGCGGGTGGCCGGAAGTTGTAGAATCCTAGTCCCTGGATCAGTCTACAGGATTTGTACCATGTGATTGCACTCACCGATATCATACTGAAGTGCATGCTTCAAGAATAGGGGAATAAGGGCTTTAGCTCGACTTTCTAGCTCCCCATCTTGGGTATCGTCCTCGGATCCCCATGCTAGTATGCGAAGTTTAGTCCACAGCAGCTGCACCTCGTCTTGGCCAAGAGAAAACGCAGCAGCAAAGAAGTGATGGTAAGCTGTGGGCAGGTATTCGGGCGGTCCGGAGATGAAGGAGGGTTGTACTGATGCAATATCTTCCCTCTTCCAGCGCACGATATCGATAAAACGGGTCAGATCATCGTAAGTGAGTACATTCGATAGCTCCGGGCTATCTGCGAGAATGCGAGAGATCTCGGAGAGGAACATGGTGGTGATGCAATGTCCTATGCTGCAGGAAGAGCTTGAGCTTTATACTACGACATCGGGTCCGTCTCAGAGGGAGCCCCCACAATGGGATTAAAAACGATCATGAATAGCTATTATGTCTGCAACGACGCACAGGCCCATACACCCACCCGAGTGGCACCAAAAGCGAGACCCGTTAGACTTGGGACTACGCCCCAAGACGCGAGACCAAGGGGTCTTGAAAACCTTATTTTGCCACCCCACCTGAACGCCCCCCCTGGGTACCCCACCGCGTCCCCCTTGACTTCAACGCTCGAGCATCGGTCTACATACAGTACACGTCACCGCCTACACTAGTATAATAAGGCCGTTCGCTACTCTGCTCGACGCCCCGTCCTCGCTGTCTTCCCCGACGACCAGCATGCCCTTGCCGCTTCCGGCCGCGGTCCGGGTAGAAGTCTGGTAGCAGACCCCAACCCTAGGCGTACCGCCACGTGTCTGGTGACACAGGCGCGCCGCTTCTTCGAGGCTGCGTCCCGCCTCTCCGGCACCTCGTCGGTAGGCCCGTCGTCGTCGTCGCCGACGATGAGCATAGCTATAGCACTTGTATGTAGTCATAAAAATATGGAATAAATTTCATTAAATTCATCAACATCATACAATCGAGCTAGCCTATACGCGCCATCACTTAGGTGCTTTGTTCGAGCGTCATCGCCGTCAGGAATGCCGCGCTCACTGTCCTCAACGGCGGCGGCCGATCGCACCGTATAAAGCCTCGGAAAAATAAAAATAAAAATCCTAAATATTACTATTACATGTTGACTCGTGTTAATGTTCCTCTATGCATATAAAATGTCCAGATATGCGAATACTCACCTATGTCCAAGGGTATATGCT
>NW_006920418.1:1007140-1046317 GCF_000344685.1 Gloeophyllum trabeum ATCC 11539 | reverse complement strand
ATATGATTATAGTGCTGATGTGTATGTGAGTATTCTAGCATGGCCTGTCTTGCTACTGCTGTTATGCATTCAGCAGCATGTATACTTGCCCCTAGGTGAGTATTCGCATATCTGGACATTTTCTATGCCTACAAATGGCCTGGAATATGAGCCAATGCATATATGTAGTATTCTATGAATTTATTATTTTTGTTGAGGCCATATACGAGGGTGTGCACCGCCGCCGTCTAAGACAAAGAGCACGACAAGCCTGACGGCGATGATGCTCGATCGGAGTGTCTAAGTGATGCCGCGTACATGTCAATGCAATAGCATGAATTTTCTGTATTTAATGAAATTTATTCCATATTTTTATGACTACATACAAGTGCTATAGCTATGCTCATCGTCGGCGACGACGACGACGGGCCTACCGACGAGGTGCCGGAGAGGCGGGACGCAGCCTCGAAGAAGCGGCGCGCCTGTGTCACCAGACACGTGGCGGTACGCCTAGGGTTGGGGTCTGCTACCAGACTTCTACCCGGACCGCGGCCGGAAGCGGCAAGGGCATGCTGGTCGACAGGGAAGACAGCGAGGACGGGGCGTCGAGCAGAGTAGCGGACGGCCTTATTATACTAGCGTAGGCGGTGACGTGTACTGTATGTAGACCGATGCTCGAGCGTTGAAGTCAAGGGGGACGCGGTGGGGTACCCAGGGGGGGCGTTCAGGTGGGGTGGCAAAATAAGGTTTTCAAGACCCCTTGGTCTCGCGTCTTAGGGCGTAGTCCCAAGTCTAAGGGGTCTCGCTTTTGGTGTCACTCGGGTGCATACACCTGTGCATTGGCCTGCCGGCAATATCCGGTGCTGATCGTGCAAGCAGGCTGTCATCAATCAGCCTTAAGTAAAGATCTTGTGTTGCTCCGAAAATGCGAGAATCAGTGTCAATGGTCTCTACTCTATTATAGGGCCTATATGAAATTATTGTGGAGGGTGGCAGGCCATCCGTAGAGTCAGGGCACAAAAAGATTACATTCAGCCACAAACCACGTGATGCTTATGCCATTTTATGCACGTGCAGCCTCAGGTTCGGCGAACGCGTTCGCGAACGCGTTCGGCGGGCGAACCTCCCAGTCGCCTGGACGTTCTCAGATGTGAAGCCGCCCGCCCCCCTGACCGTCTCTCACACGCATCTCGGTTCTTTGATTCCTGGAATCTGGACCTACGTTGAAGCAACCGCACGTAGCTTCCATGAAGTCAAGGGTAACGAGTCATAGATGCGGGAGTCTTCAAGCTGCTCCTGATGACATGCGATTACATTGTGATCCGTAAGTGAACAGTACGCTAATACAAAATAATACCACAGTGGGGACTAACAGTACATCAAGTTCCGTAGGGATACAGCATAGCAAAAGTTATCCAATCCGTTAATGCTAAAAGGCAGGTGGAAGAAATACATGACCTTAAATAAATAGTTTGAGCGTACCGCGTATCCACAACAAGGACCAGCATGGTTTCGAGAGACCGTGCGCGTTGTCCTACTGTTGCGCACAGGTCCCGTTTCGATTGAAGTGACCCCGGAACATTGTATCATCGGTGAAGACCTCGCGATACCCCGAAGGAAGAATAGATTCCACAACTGGCCCATCAGCGCATTCTTCAGGATCGACGAACGATACTGTCTTGCGTTTCTTATGAGCCCGACCCTCCCCATCCGACGGCAGACGCGATTTCCGCTTAGTACCTGTGTGTCCGATTGGACCAGCCAAGGCAAGACCAGGTTGCTCCGTCCGGACCACAGGTTTCCCGGGAGAATATGCCTCTGCCCGTTTCCTCAACGTCTTGGCACGAAGAAGCATCTGGGGTTCATCCACTTTAGCCCGGTTCCTTCTCAGTCCCGCCGACTTTCCGGCTGCCTCCCTCGAAGGTTCGTACATTTCTTGTCCCCTTCTCACCGCTTCCCTCTTCTCGATGGCTTTCAGCCACGTTTGCCAGAGGATGTCCCTTGGCTCGTTTATTTCCTCCTTTCGCGCCGCGGCCGGGAAATGGCGACCCAGTTTGCTGCTCCTGCGGGTCGCTCTCACTCCAGCCAGGTAACGCTTTATTGCGGCCGGATCAGGTACGCCGGCAGGTGTGCTGGTTCGAGGTCTCTCCAGACCGTTCAGCATGAACGTAGAGAAACCGACATCCCCCGCAATAGACGTCCCAGACAGACCAGGCAGCAGCCTGAACCCCGAAGCACGGGATGTGTCGGCGCCGTACGCCAGGAACCGGTGCCCGGATGACATAACCGCAAACGGGCCAGTGGAGGATGTCTTCTGTTGTTCTTCCCGGTCACATCGTCCTTGAGGACGATCGCGCTGGTAAACAAGGGATAGTGACGACGCACGTGGGTAAGGCAAACGAACCTTATTAGAAGCCAAAGACGTACCAAGATCTCAGCCAGGGATAGCTTGCGACTTGGGCCGCTCACTCCCAGGGTGGGAATGTCCTCAAGTGATGGTGAGGGTGAGCGGTAAGTGTCCTCGGGCCGTTCCTGCTCTCCGTCTGAGGCTGAGACAACGTCAGGGTATATGCAGTGCTCGGCCAGCCGGACACTGACCTGTGTCAAAGTCCCCAACGGCACACGAAGACATATGTTGGTCTTCCAAGACCTCCATTCCACGTTCCATGATTGCCTGTTGGATGTGTGAGCGACGCTGAATTACTTGTCCCGGTATGTTATCCGAGAGAAACTCACGAAAAAGGGATCAGATGATCCAGACGACGTCGCCCAATCTTCATCCGACATTCTGATGATATGGGTCATTTAGCTGAGGCGGCCACATAAGTGTCACAACCTACCCGAAGCTTGCTTCTGAGTCGCACGGAGAGTGTGTCTCTACGTAAGTCTCGCCGTCCATTTCAGTGGTGGTCTGATGGGGTTTTCGATTATACGGGGGATTGAAGGGGAGGCAAACGCCCGACGACTACTCTAGGAGGCCTGATGTGGATAGGTAAGGGAGAGTATGGAAAACAGGGAGAACGCTCGGAGGGGGGAACCAGTGTGCGGTGGGATAAGTGTTATAGAAGGAGCGTAGCGAGGAGACCCTCTCCCCGAAGCACTGGTCTGACTGGCGATTGCAGAAAGGTTGGAAGGAGGGGACTTGCGAGTTGTGGCAAAGCCGTGACTGGTGACATTGATATAGCTATGAGGGGGGACCCACAGAGCCAAACGTTCCACCGAAGCACGAATGACCAAACAATGTCGGTGCCCGGTCCAGTACAGCGTGCTTGGAGTCATTGATACCCATAGGTTGCCACAGCTCGAGTAATGCAGCAGACTACAAGGCGTCGAGAGAGCGAGATCAGTACAGAGCAGCGTGATGAGAGTAAAGCCAGAGGGCTGCCAGCGAAGGGCACGGCCGGTGCGTGGTGCCACCCGGCGTCCAGCGCCGCCTAATCTGGCCTCGCACGGCCCTACCAGTCTGCCTACAACTTGGACGCTAAGTTCACACTGCTGATCCCTAACTTTAACCAGTAGTTTGAGATGCCATCCAATGCTTTTAACGAGTGCGAACGGCTACTACTAATGTCGTGATTACGGGTATGAAAGAGTACCGCGGCCAGAGCAAGATTGTACACCGATATCAATCACATAAGTCAGTCTTGCGTGCTCTTTTCCGACCTCTCTTCTTGTCCTGAACCTTCGGAGGAGACTCGGTCTCGTTGAGAGCTCGGGCGGTGCGCATAAACTCTTCAAAGAACGAGGCGAGAGGTTTCAACGGCTTGAACGTAGACGGCATCGGCACATTGGGGATCTGTGAAGACGGGATAGCAGGCTGCCTCGAAGATAGGAATAACGAGGCACCAGGACCCGCAGCTGCAGGATCCTGCTCGTTTGCAACGGTACAGGAGTTCGCCCGGGGCGCAGACTCGGCCGGACGGGCATTCTCCTGTAAATCATGCTCAGTGTTGTTCGGTTCATGTTGGAGAGGATCGAGCTGATGGTGCAGATTTTCCACAGTCCTGCTAAGAGGAGCAGACATGGTGTCGGATATAGGGCCACTACTTTCTTCGTCCGTGTCGAGAACTTTGATGCCAGTGTCCTCAGATCCGACATCCGAGGTTATAACCACGTCTTTCAAGTCTGCTGGCGGAGAAAACCCTACATGAGCGGATCGAGGCAGGGAGACCGACGATAGCGTTAATTTCCGACGTCCTGCGAGGTGAGTATCCCGCCGGCTGGCAGAGGATCAGCCGCACGTATGTAAATACAGCGTAGCGCATCTTACGACCGGTTGTCTGGATCACTCATCACTGGCAAGAATTGAAGAGGAACACGCGTGCTTGGTCCAGAAGTCCGTACTTGACCATCGTCCTTCGCGTGCGAAGAGTTCCCTGCAGCTCGCTCTTCTGCGCTTTCGATAGTCGGGTGAAAAGACCAATGCGACATAGGCATAGATACCTTCTTCACAGAAGGCGAGTTGCGCTTGTACATAAAGTCAGAACTTCGAAGAGCTGGCGGACGGAAGCAGGCTGACGGGCGAATGTTTTGCCCAATTTTCTGGTTAGGAGGAGCAGACATGCTGTCTAGGTCAGTCGTAAACTTCAGAGGGCGCCGGTGCAAATTATAATCGGCCAGATATTTTGAAGGGAGGTCAACATGAGCCAGAACAGCAGCAGTGAGCATTGATTTAGCCAGGGATTTGACTTGATGGTGAGGAGATTGTTTTCTTTTATTTTTCTTGCGGATAGACGAGCGTCTTCCTTGGACCTTTCCGAGAGAAGTAGAATCCCAAGATGCCCGAGGCCGCTTCGCAAACCGAGTAGCGGAAGAGGAGCTTGCATCCATATTGATCGTCTCATTGGAAGAGTCACACGGTTGACTAGACCGCTGAGTGCCTCTCAATCGTTTGTGGTGCGCATGGTAGCGTCGAACGCGGGCAGTCGTAGTAACCGGCGTGCATATAGCCTGCCCGAGGGGTCGTGTATGTTCGATAACCCTGTGATCACCGAGAATTGAGGCGGGTCCAAACCCCGAAGAACTGGCAGCAGATAAAGATTCCGAAGATTCGTCTAGGCAAGGGGAGCGGTGCATATCATCTTCCTCATTGTCATCCGTTGGCGCCGATTTCAAACCACCATCATGGGAGGGCTGTGCTTCACCGTCTTCAAGAGTCGCAATAGCAGGCAATGGAGACGCGACACAAGAGAAGCCGGGCTCCTGGTCAAAGGCGCTAGAAAGAGAATGGACCTCAGAGTAGATGGCGGCAGGGGATTGCAAAGAGACGCATATATCCGGCAGACCACCCGGCGTTGGCTCGACGTCTGCACGAGTCAAATAAAAGCCCAAGCAAGGATCAACAGAGACCCTTGCAGGGGGCCTTTTGCGTTTCCTTTTGATCTGATAGACCAGGGCTGAAGTCAGAACATACTCTTCGACAGAAACTCACCTGTACGAAGTCTAACGGTACTGACATATCGCTTTCAAGCACCCTTACAGAGCTCTACGTGAAAAGCAAGGAAACAGCGGGGCGGTGAGACCAAGACTTGTGCTGGTGTGCACGTACTTAGAAGTTAGCTGAGCGCCGAGAATGAGGTCGGATTATGCCGAGGCTTCGCCGGCTGATATCTGAGTCCAAGGCTGGAGCTTTCGAGCAGCGCTCACTCTCCTCCTCCTCTATAACTGTCACTTTTTTGTCGTACAGTCTCCAGGTTTCCTTGCCTTACTCTGGCCAGGAGTTCTCTTGTGACCGCCGCGGGACGCGGACATCGTCGTGAACGTCTGACCTATGCTCTTACCTCGTGTTTACCGGACTCTGCAACTCGTCTCGACGATCTATATATGTACCTCCATCATATACGCGACCTGTGGGCTCCTTGGAATACGGATCAAACCACCGCTAACGAAAATCGGATCCTTGTACGGTCGTCCCTCATCCGGCCATTCTGAGGGGATTCAGTTCTATCACTTTCCTGGATACTGGAGCTCGCGGGCCCCTAATCGGACGGTCTCTCTAGCTTCCAAGCACATTGTAACTTATGGCCGGGATCAAACCACAACTAATAGACTAGAGGTGTCTGAGGGGCTGTTCTTGTCGAAGGCGTTCGCGCAGTCTATGCATCCCAGCAAGATAATCCCGTACTTCTATAGGGCAACAGCCTCCCTCGAACAGGACGACATTACTATCGCTACCCTTGTGACAAGCAACCGTTTCGAAGTATTCAAGAAGCTTGTCGTCAGCTACAAAGGTCCTGTATCCGTGGCTATTCACATCAAAGATTCAACGGAAGAGATCGAGGCTCTCCTTGACCGTCTCCACGAATTATATACCTCAGATCCGCTCATGTCTCTCTATGTCGATGTACACCTCGTGGTCGACCGGTTCGATCGGCAGTTTAACACCTGGCGCAATATCGCCCGCCTCTTCGCTCGAACGGACTTCGTTATGATGCTGGACGTTGATTTTGCTGTCTGCACCGATTTCCGCTCCAGTATCCGTCGCAGTCGCGCTATCATGGACAAGCTGGAGGCAGGGAATACAGCACTAGTCGTCCCTGCGTTCGAGTACGTCAAACAGAGGGACGGCATGGACCAGTCGAAGTTTCCGAAGAGCAAGAAGGAGTTGGTGTCCCTCGTGCGGCAAGGCCTCGTCGACATCTTCCATCGCTCTTGGGCACCTGGTCACAACAGTACTGATTATGACAGGTTCTACGTCGCGCAACCTGGTGAAGTATACAAAGTGACACAATACCAGTCTGCCTATGAGCCCTATGTGATCTTCAAGAAAGAGGGACCGCCATGGTATCAGTGAACCCTCTTTGCCATCATGGTATATTACAACGGAGCTGCCCTCACAGGTGCGACGAGCGTTTCGTAGGTTACGGCGGTAACAAAGCTGCTTGTATCTACGAGATGTACCTTTCGGGCATTTCGTTTTACGTCCTCTCCGATCATTTTCTGATTCATCAGAGCCATCCTTACGAGGAACAAGCGAGGAAGAACGAGGTCTGTGTAACTGCCTACGTCTTGCAGCTACTCGCATATTATTGACATTTGCGCATTATAGAGGAAGTATAATAAGAAGATATATTCAGATTTCAAAGAGGAAGCGTGTCTTCGGTCCGTCCTGCCTTCGAAGGGCGCTTATCTGGATTGAATATCTAGTGCAGGTATTTGAAGCGGTTCTACGCCGACGGTACCCTCAATACAACGCGTGGCCACAACGTACAAGAGGAATGCAGGAAAATCAAAGGGTTCTCGAGGATCGCGGCTCAGGTAGAAGTTCACCTCTCCTGGGGATATCCTGCGTGACGTTGATCATATGATGCAGATTATCGATGGCCTGTCCTGACTCGTCTTCATTTGTCGCCACCAATCTCCCCGTCTGCTTAGTATCTCTGATCCGTTGTCCTCAATTGCATTTGTCTTTCCGGAGTACAATATCAGTCTTCAGATTCCAAATCCAGAATGGTCAATCCACCTGTCTGCGATCCGATTACGAACAACCGTCCGCGGGACAGCCATAAGCTTCTCAACCATGCGGGCCGCCTGCTGGGAGGAATCCAACATATTCTTCTCCCCTCGAAAGCATGCGTCAGCCAGCCATCCTCCTGCAGGTAGTAGTATGCGTCGGATTTGACTAGAGTCTCGTACTCGACCATATCTGGGCTGCGAACAATGTCGTCCGTTCTGTCCAGCCTCCACTCGCGATACGGGACGGCCTCGTATGAGAGAGGAGCTCTGCGAATCTTCCATACGCCGACGTGTTCGTCTTCATACCATGCGACGATGTGATTACCCTGTGGCGCGTACGCGACCCAGAGTACTGGACTCGGATGGTTTGATAATAATCCCAGCATCTCGCCTGATTTAGTATTCCACACGCGAATTGTCGAGTCAAATGAACCAGACACGATAGTAAGCCCGTCGGGAGAGAATGTGGCCACGCCGACGCCACCATCATGGCGAGGAAGTGTGCGCAAACATGTCCCGCGGCGAGTATCCCATACCCGCACGTAGCAATCCTCGGAAGCGGACACGAGAAAATCTCCATCTTTGGAAAAATCAACGCAATGGACACTGGCGGAATGATCACTTAATCGATGGGCGAGCACAAGGTCATCTCCACGAACGTTCCATAACCCGATGGTACAGTCCACGGATGAAGTCGCGACATGCATGTCGTCAGGGGAGACTGCAGTGAAATTGATACGCCCCTTGTGCGCATTCCGCTTGCTGAGCAGTTTGCCATCCCGCGCATTCCATAAGCCCAGTACGCCGTCCGTGGATCCGGAAAAGACCCGCAGAGTATCGGATGAGATCGCGACGTTCATCACCCAATCCCTGGAGCCCTGTTCCCCTGTCATCGAGGCGTCCCATGCACGAACTGTACGATCACCGGACGCTGACGCGACCCATGCACCGTCTGGGGAGAATTGAGTACAGTCAACTCCTCCCGAATGCCCGTAGAATACTGATAAGCAAGTTCCTCCCGTGTCCCACACACGGACTGTACCATCAGCTGAGCCGGAGACAAGGCATTTGGCACTGGAGAAGGCGACTGATTTGACAGCTTGCGAGTGACCAGTTAGACGAGAGATCTCTTTGCAGTCGGATACACTCCAGAGGATTATAGATTGGTCCTCGGATCCCGACGCTACACAAGTGCCATCCGATGACGATGCGACGCACAAAACACCGGCGCTATGCCCCTGGTATGAATTTTGCAGGCTCCCAGTCTTCACATCCCATGAACGAACGGTCTGGTCGAGACTACCGGAAATAACGAAAGAATCCTTGTTCGAGCACGCGACTGAGGTGACAGATTTTCCGTGGCCTTCCAGGGTCCATCGCACCTTGCATGTAGACGCGTCCCAGATCCTGAGCAGTCCGTCTTCATGCCCAGAGACGATAGTTCGTCCGTCCGAGGAGAAGGTCACACTAATAACACCGCCTCTCGTCTTCTTGAATACGGTAAGACACTGCCCAGTCACAGCATGCCATGTCCGGATTGTGCCGTCGTCGGAGCCAGAGGCAATGTAGTTTCCGTCCCCGGAGACAGCCACCGAGTTGACTGGACCAGAGTGGCCGCATAAGTGCATTAGACATTGACCATCCGCGAGATTCCAGAGCCGCAAATCATTGTCCTCGGATCCAGATACAAGCCGACTCCCGTCGGGATAAAAGGAAAGTGCGCGCACAGGGCCAGTGTGACCTTCCAGCACCAGATTGCAAACGTCCCAATTATCCGTCCGAGGAGTCGTCATTCTGACGGAAGAACTCAGTTCGGACTCGTAATATCGTAGGAGCGTGCAATTCGGGATAAACGCAAGAGCAGATGCGTAAAGCTGCATTGTGCTTTCCCGTATGACTTTCTGGAAGTCTAATACGAGACGGTAAGCGTCAGAAATGAGAGAATAGGTATCGCTTCGTATTGAGTTCACCTGCGACCGAAAGGTGATCAATAGAGCGTCAGGTTCTAAAGGGCCTGTTACTCACCCTGCACCAGTCTTCGGCAAGTGCCAGGTTGGCGATGCATGAGGAGAACTGGCCACTGAGGCTGACGGCTTCTATCCAGTTCAGAAGTCTTCGTGAAGTGAACGCGGATAATTGCTCCTTCAGTGGCGCCATAGATGTGGCATCCTGGGCAGACTTTGAAAGATGAGTGCCCCAGTGCCGGCAGGCGTACGATAGTGCGGGGGAAATCTGTTGACCGAGTTTCGCTTGAAGCTGGGGGATCTCCACATTCAGTATCGGCTCATCACCAATGTCGCATATATCCCGTTTGAGGCTATTAATCATAATCGCTAGGCAGTCTCCCGCCAATTGTCCATGGATTTCTGCCTCAGAGATAGCAAACTGGACATCCATACATCGCTCACGATTGAGAAGGAAGTCGCGAAAGGACGGATGAAAGATGCGTATGGGCGTAGATCGATCCGAGGGATTGAGAACGAGGACGGAGCGAAGAGGGAGCAATGCCACTAAAACTTCATCCTCCTCCTTCTGCATGAGAGTCGCCAACGTCTTAATGGACATCGGGTCTTGCGCGATCACGATTGCTCCAACAATGTCACGAAATCTTTTGCAAAGTAGGTCCCGGTCTCGCCTGCCTTCCACCATTCTTTGTAAGATATGGAGGTACAGCTCATCCACACCCATATAGGTGGACGACGGCTGAGCCGCTTCTTCAAGCAATCGCCTTAATTGTTCTTGAGGGGTATAATAAGAGTCCGCGAGGTAATTGACCATGGTGGCAGCGAATATGAATAACAGACCGGCACGAGCAAGGAGCAGACTCAAGGCGTAATCGGCGGGCCAAGGCGGCTGTATCGCCCGGTCCATCTGGATCCGATGTAGATGATGGGTCAAGTATAGCTCGATGTCACGTTTTACCATGGACTGGTCAACTTCGTGCAGTATAGATGGGCGATACACTGAAGAGCCGCCACCAGTTCTCTTGAACGTCTCTTCGATTGATCGTTCCGGCCGGCTTGTAACGAGGACTTTGAGCCTCAATTTTCTTTGAGGGACTTCCGCAAAGAGAAGGTCCAGCAGGTCGCCGCCTTCTTTGCCTCTTTCCTTGTCGCACTCATCTAGGGCATCCAAAACGACCAGGAGGGTAGGCGTGTGCGCCGACAACTGGAGCAACGGTTCTTTGAGGAGATAATCAAACTGCAACTTCTGGGCGCTACCGGGAGCGTGTGGATACTTCTGAATGGATGCACATATTTCGGAGCGCAGCTCCGGCCTAACCGCCGCGAGCTGGTAAGCCAACGTTGGTATGATTCTCGAGACTCGCCGCTGGTCAGTGCTATCTCTGGAGAAAAAGAATGCCGCCCCCAGCCGATTGATCTTCTTCGTCATATCGCAAATTGTATGGGAAACTGTTGTTTTGCCCGTCCCAGCCAATCCCGATAGCCAGAAAATCTGGGGCACCTCGGGGTCTTCGTCATTGAACCAGGCAGAAATCTTCTCCAGTAGTGCATCTCGCGTTCCGCTCAGACAGCCAGACTCAGGGTGACGCGCTTCAAAGCTGGCGGTTTCAACAGGGCTGAGAAAGTCTATGGAATCTTTTAGTATCACCGCCGTCGTCCAAATACCTTTGGAAGGCTTACGATGTAGATCGGTCAGGTCCCGTGCTGCTTTCGCAGCTGCCATTGCAGAACTTAGTGCCACAAGGGCGTCATCAAAACGCATAATCGACGTTATCTGTTTAAGAGGTGTGATTACAAAACTTGATAATAGTGAATGCTAGATCTACCTACTCCAAATGCATCAATCGCATTGTTAAGCCGGTTTGTCAGATTGGAAATCCGATCTTTAATTTTGTCCCTTCCCGTTACTCGGTGCCACAAAGACACATCCGTCAGACTCTCCAGTAACTGCTGAATTTCGACGAGTGTGCTTCCTGAGGTTGGCGTAATGCGTTAGAACGAGTAGGGTAAGCATCACTTACCCGTTCAGAGCTTTGACCTTGATCTCTCGAGAAGGTAGAGTTTTCGAATCTCCCTTCATAAGCTCAGTGATGATAGCGGCTGTCACTGTGTAGGCGCGGTCTGTCAACGCCGTGCACTGACGTTTCAGAGTTTCTACTTCCTGATAATCTCTTAGTACTTTTACAAGGGATGTTGGAACCCATGCACCTTGTTGATCTCGACAATACCCAGTACAGTCTCGATCGACGCGCCAAGTAAGTCTCCCGCCAGGGGGACAGCTTTCGCGAAAGGAAGCAAGACTTTCAGAGAGTCCACAGCAACAGTTCCTGCAGCAGCCGCACGGGAGGAGGATCTCCTTCCGTATGTCATAGTTCAGACCTGAAAGAGATTAACAGCAAAGGCCCATGATGCTTAGGTATTCGCAAACCGTGGATGCCCAGAGCCTCGGAAAGCACGTAAGGTTAATCCCTCATGTTTCCGATGTTTTGGCTGTACCCCGAGAATGATTCTGTCAATGAACCAGGCGCCGAAGGTGCCTGTCTTTAGTGTGTGAAGCAACATCGACAAATTAGGCTCGGCCCAAGGACAGCTCCGACCACAATAATCAGGCGAAGACAACATAAGGTGCAAGATAGCAGTTCTCTGACAGCAGTGGGTGCAGTCGGAGTCCGCGTGCCTTTCATATCAGCCTGAAGCGTGGCTTTGAATTCGTTCGACTATTCCCACGGATATTAGCCAACCAATACCGTCTCCCGATTCCATGATAGCCCCATGGCTTGCAAAGGGCAGTTCTGATCATGTTTCCAATATTTTGGATCATCATGACCCACAATAGTCAGGAAACCGTGTAAGTCCTTCGGTGCATGGAATGCTAGCGTTCATGATCATGAGACTCCACCTTAGCAGGTGAACTCTGAATCGTTCGAGAAGCTCGACATTCCATATATCTCAGATACCCAAGCACAGTCGAACCCGGTTCTGGAGCTCTTCCGAGTTACAGTAAAACAAAGAGCTTTATCTGACTTGAAAGGAATCCAGGCACCCCGATAGTGGGTCTATGCTTGCCCATAAAGCCGGTCCCGTCTCTCCCAAACTCGTCCGATGACTGTTCACTTTCTACGCTATGTTCGTCCGACTCGAAGCACCAGTATCGCGAGCTGAACTTGCTTTCAAGTTCGCTCAAGTAGACTCAGAGTGCGTCGTCCCTATATTCCCCTGCGTTCGCTAAGAACTCACGATGTCTTTCGCACTGGCAGGATACAGCATTTGCCAATAACTCTACCTTTCCCTGGTGGCGTCCTTAAATCACGTCCGGAGGATAAGACAGGGCCTGATTATATCCGAATACTGATCGAGAACAATCAAGATGTCTGGGACAAATACATGAATCACCCTTATCTGCAGGAACTTGCGAAGGGAACTGCTTCCCTGGATGGATTCCGATATTATATGATCGTACGTACAACCTCTAATGTTGGAACCCGCTTCAAATCGATCTTGGCTTTTCGCAGCAAGACACGAAATATGTGGAGAAATATATCAGTGTTAGGATGGCATCCGTCTCCACTTCGGCATTCGAAGATGTGCAAGAATTCGCCATGAAGCTCCCGCACACTGTTAGTTACGTCGACGCTATGAACCAGATATGCGAAAACAGTCTGGGACTTCCGAGGGCCGTCGTGAAAGATACACCGCTCAGTAAACGGCTCCAAGCATCTGTTGACTTCAACGTCAGCATTGCCAGGGAAGGCAATTGGTTCGAGTTCGTCTAGTTTATTCCTTCTATCAGAGATGCATGACACCACGTTGTGGCTTGGTAGGATGCATATCGCCTTGGTCCCGTGCATCATCGTACGTCCCTCGCATGCATGAAGCTCTATAGGCTGCTCACGTCTAGCAGGGATACTCCGATATTGGATTCAAGCTTGCAAGAGATCCACGCACCATCAGAAGTCTGCATATTTATCTGATCACTAGCGGCATTTACCCATTGGCTGTGTTATTCAGATTCCCCATACTACCGGCTTTGGGTACTTCTCAACGCCGACAATTCCTACGCGCAAGCGTACCACAGTACGTTTTTAATTCGAATGTTAGATGAAACGGAGACTGGATAGGCTACAGCATTCATCAACCGGAACATAGCCCACTACTGGACACCACAAGCTGAAGAACAATGGAACAAGATCTTCCGCCGCGCATGCGAGTTGGAGATGGACTTTTTGGACGTTGCTCGCGATTTATCGTCTCCTTATCGCATCGTGGACAATGGGACGTATATGATCAAGAACTTCTCAGAAGGGACAGTGATGACCCTTCGCGGAGGCCGCTCAACCGAAGGCACTCCAGTCATCCTGTCCAAGTCGGACGGGTCACTGAGCCAGAAGGTACAAAGTCATCAAGTATTGCCGCCGTTTCTTGCTTACCAACGAACCGCTCCCACCAGTGGAAGCTCGTGGCCAGCAAGGATGGCTATACCTTGCAAAACGTGGCCAGTGGTACTTTTGCGGCCATCGTGAAAATAGGGAAGGAATTGCTCATCCGTGGATCTAAGAAGCCGACCCGTTGGTGGATCAACCCGATCCTCCTGCCCAGTGAGACGGCAGACGATCCACCAGCCTATCAGTAAGCATTGCTTTGAGTGCCCTCTGGGCGCCATCCGATGAGGTGACCCTCCACCTCCAGGTTCTTTATGTCGACTGAGGTGCAGCATGTGATGGACGTATGTCGCCTCCCGCCCCTGTGGACGCTCCTCCAGGACGCATGGGAGATATTCCTGCCATTCATGGATCCGCAGCCCCCGGACGATCACCGATTGGTTTCCGAGTCCGATCTCGCCGTTGCAGTAAGGATTTTTGTATTGTCTCCTCGTGCATTCGCACTTTCTTACTCTGGCAGGTCATCGCTCGGGACAACTGCGAAGTCTCCAGTCAAATCTGGACTTTGGATGCCTGCACATGACATCATCAGGATGAGGGGAATTGCAGTGGTAGACCTGTATATTGCATGCAAACAGATGAATGAAATACGCAGGCCGATATAAAACAATTTCCGTGACGAACAGAAAAACAAAACTACGACTGCTTCTGCAGGTCCGCCAACTCCGCCTTGAGCTTCTTCAGCGCCTCCACACTCTTCGCAATCTCCTCCTCCACCTCCTTCGTCTTTGGCGCGCGCGCCTTCAGCTCCCGCACCACATTCCCCTGCTCCGCGACCTTCTGCTCCCACGCGAGCACCTCGGGGCTCTTGGGGCCCTCCGCCTTCGCGCCGTCCGCCTTCGCCTTCTTCGCCGCCGCCGCCGCCTTGCGCTTCGACATCCCCGGCGCCACATGCGTCGCGTCCGCCTTCACCTCCGCCGCCGCCGCCGCCGGGCTGCCCCCGGGCAGCCCGCCAAACTTGGCGCGGAACACATCCGCCATCTTCTCGTCGATCCGCGTGAACAGATGCGCCGGCGTCCCGATCACATGCCCGGGCAGCAGATCCACGCCGAGCACATCCGGCACCGAGCGCGCGGGGGCGTTCAGCTGCGCGAGGATCGCGTCGCCCGTCGCGGGCATGAACGGGTGGACGAGCGCGGAGAGCACGTATATCAAGTTCGCCGCGCGCGAGACGACCTGCGCGCAGCGCCGCGGGTTCTCCGCCATCAGCGTTTTGTTCAGCCCGGAGGCCTGGAGATAGGTGTTGCCCCGGCTGGAGAGCGCCATGACGGTCTGCAGGCCGAGGCGCAGCTTGACGGCGTCCATCGCGTCGGTGTAGTCGCGCAGGAGCGCGTTGACGTCCGCGATAAAGGCCGCGTCGGCGGGGTCGTTGGGCGAGAGCGGGCCCGGGGCGTCGCCTGCGTCCGGGATGGTGCTGTTGTATTGGCTCGCGATAAATTTGAGCGCGCGGTTGACGAAATTGCCAAAGCTGAGACGCGTTATGATTAATTCCTGTATATTATCTCGGACCTGAAAACTTACTTGTTGAGCAGGATATTATTGTTAGCCGCGATCTAGCAGGACACATGAGCAACACACAAGACCTCGAGCGCATGCGCCGAGCACTCACGCATTCATCCCACGAGAACATCGCATCCGACGTCTCCGGGCGCACCGACAGCAGGTAGAACCTCCACACGGGCGACGGTATCCCCGTCTCCTTCGCGGCGGGCCCGAACACGCCGCGGTTCCGGCTCTTCGAAAACTTGCCGCCCTCGTAGTTCAGGTACTCTACAACACGGCGTAAAATATATCAGAAATGGAACGTGCAAGGAGGACGCACCGGTGGTGGAGAGATGGTGGAGCGTCGTCCACGGGCGCCCGTCGCCGAGCTGGATGGAGGGCCAGTAGATGGTGTGGAAGTAGACGTTGTCCTTGCCCATGAACTGGTACAGGCGCACGTGCTGCTGGTTGAACCACCACTGCCTCCACTCGGGCGTGTAGTTGGCGGTGATGCTCGGGTACCCGATGGGCGCGTCGAACTACGGCACACGCAATGGTCAGCGGTCCCGGAACACACGCCTCGAGTCTGTTACATACCCAGACGTCTAATCGCGGTAACCCAGGTCAACTCGGGACAGAGACGAGCAAGCGCACGAGACGACTCACACAAAACCTTGCCCCGCATCGCCTCGTCCTCCGGCCCCTCGATCGGGACCGGCACCCCCCACTGCAAATCCCGCGTCACGGGACTCGGCCGCAACCCCCCCTTCAACCGCGCATCGACCAGCTCGCCCTCCGCGTTGATAACCGAATTCGCGCTCCACCTGCCCTCTTTGTACGATTTTTTGATCCACGCTTCGGTCAAAGGCTGGAGTTTGTCGAGCTTGACGTACATGTGCTCGGAGGAGCGCGTGGTGACGGCGTGCGTGCGGTCGATGAGGCAGCGCGGGGAGATGAGGTCGATCGCGTCGAGCGTGCGCGCGCACGAGTCGCATTGGTCGCCGCGGGCGTCCTAAGAGCGGGGTGAGGGGAGATGAGATGGAGGGAGGGGGGCACGTACGTCGGCGCCGCAGTGCGGGCACTTGCCCTCGACGAACCGGTCGGCGAGGAACCTGCGTGATCGTGAGCGCGTTGTAGGTAGAGCCAGTGGACGGCGATACGCACTTTTTACACCCCTCGCAGTACGTCTGCTCTTTCGTCTGCCGTTCGAGGTAGTCGTTGTGCTTCAAGTTGAGGTATATACTCTGCGCGATCCTGGGAGCCCGTGCCCGCGATTAGCAGCGCACAAGCAAAGCAAAGCAAAACGCACTCGGTGTGCTGCTGCGTTGACGTGCGGCCGAAGTAGTCGAAGCCGATCTCGAACCACTTGTATGTCTCCCGGTGGAGCTCGTTGTACTTGTCGCAGAGCTCTTTAGGTGTGACGCCCTCCTTGAGGGCCTGGGTCTCGGTTGCGGTGCCGTACTCGTCGGTGCCGCAGACGTAGAGGGTTCTGCGGTTTCGTGTGCCTGTACGAGGGATGATCAACTAGCGGTGGGATGTGCGATGAGGGTGTGCGTACGGTTATATCTAGCATGATGCCGAGTGAGGTCGGAGGTAGACAAAAAAGCGCTGCGACGCACCTTGCAAAGACGTCCGCGCTGAGCGTGCTTCCGATGATATTCCCTGCGCGACATCATGCCAAGGAGGTCGCGTGAGGAGGGCGACGGACGTACCGAGATGCGGGACGTTATTGCAGTAGGGCAGGGCGGACGTGATGAGGACGTTGCGCTCGCCCTCCTTGGGTAATCTGTACAAGCCTCTGATCAGCCGAGTCATTCCACGCAGAACGCAAGCGATCCGACATTGCTTCACCGGGGGAATACACCGTCCTGAGCAGCCCGTCCGCCGCTCTGATTTTTCGCGTGGAAGTAGACATGAAGCGGGGGCTATAATACAAGAGAGGGACTCGACGAAGGGGAGACAGGATGACTAGCACGAGCGTTGCGGGTGAATCGACGAAGGGGAGACAGGTGACTCGACTCTGGCGGAAATCGTTATCGAGCTCATCCTCCCTCGCGTGGCTTGCACTGCCACCGTTTACGACTGGCAGGCGGGCTTCGATCGCTCCAAGATGACCGTCGGCGCGAGCATCTGGTGTTACACCGACCCGGGGGACCGCGCGTTCTGGGACGACCTGTGGGTGAAGAACAGCCAGGCGGACTGGTTTGCCCGCGCGGCGAAGGCGGCGGGGGTGGCGACGGAGGAAGACCTGAGCAAGATTATGCAGCCTTGGAAGGACTAAAGATGGGTGGGTTGGGGTCATCCGTGCGGAGATCATCTGCCCCGTATAAGTTATCCTAGGCTAGCGTCCTCTGCAGGGTTTCTCCACTCATGCACCGGCATGTATGTATTTTGCGTCTCCTTCGTGGTCGCATTCACACTTGGATGCAATGTAATTTGAATATCCGCTAAGCATGTACGCAGCTCCCGGCTTGTTCTGCGTCTCTTTGCGAACATTAATGGCTGCGTGTACTCGACTGTTTCTTCAGAACATGGCGGATTTTGAGGCAGCTCGTCCCGCAGAGCTCCGTGGTCGGCGCCGACCCGCTCCCGCGGATGCGTCGCGAACGTCCGCTCGACCTGCGCCAGTTCCGCCCGACGCCGCGCTCGACGGTCGTGCATGCGCACCAGGTCTGCAGCACGTCCGCGATTGGGGGGCGGGGTCGTCGCCGCCGCCGCCGCCTCCGATTTCCCCACCGTGACGTGGTATCCCGAGAATGAGGGCATGCAGCTCTGGAACTTGAAGGACACGTATCTCCACCTCCAGCGGTTCAGGGACCTCGATCCCGACACGCCGCGCCGGCTGCACGCCTGGGCAAGCCAGGCGGCGGGGTTCGACAGGTCTAGACGACCACCGGCGGGAGCGTGTGGTTAGTGAGCCACCCTGTGGATCGCGCCTTTGGGGCGATACTTGTGTGGATCAACAACAGCCATGAGGAAGACCTTCACTGACGATGAAGACGGGTGGGTGGGGCTTATCCGCGCAGCGATCATCTGCCCTGTGTAGGTCACTCTGCGGCGGGACACGGTCTCTCAACAAGCTTGCCTCTTTCCTCTGTGATCCACTAGGTACAGCTAAGATGTTCTACAATTGAATACATATTTTGCATTGTAATGACAGTGCTATGTATCGATACAAACGGCGTGTACACTCTCCCGCCGATGGCAGTATAAATACAATCACGCGTAGCCGAACGCCTCAACGTGCAGCGTTACGCTCGGCGCACCCTTCAGGACGCTATTCGGTCCGGCGAACGGGTTAACCCTCAGTGAGGACCTCACATTCTTCGCGATGCTCTGGCTTCCACACACTACACACAATCAACCCCATCAGAAACATACCACCGTGGAAGCACGAAGGCCGACTCACCGCAAACGCTGGTATGCCCCTCGGCGCCCTCCAACTCGGTGTGCACGAGTCTCTGGAAGTCCGGCCGGCCGTACGACACCTGCACAGCGCGCAGGTGCAGGAGGTCGACTGTCTTCTCTGCCTCGGCCTTCTCGATCGACCACGACGAGCCGACGCGCGTGTCGAGCGACTCCTCGGACCGCGCCATGGGTGAACTGCCGATGTCGAGCGGGTTGGGCGGGGACTCGATGCCCAGGCGCGTGATGTGGATCGAGACGGAGATGGACATGCTCGCGGGCGCCAAGGAGAGCGCTTTGATGATGGCGGGGGAGACCCAGCGCAGGTGACCTGCCACAGGCGTGGTTACTCAATGGTAAGGATGGGAAAAAGGAAGTGGCCTACTCGAGTCTCGGATGGACCAGATGAAAAGGACCCTCCGGGCCCGCCCTTTCTTCGCAACGGACAGAAGCAGAGGCAGCGTGTAAGAGATGCCCGTTCCACCTGTCGAAGGATGTCAGTGGATGCCGAACGACTGGCGTGTACGACACTCACCCGCAACGAGAACAACCGTATCCGAGCCGTCCAGATCCGGCGAGCACCCATACGGCCCGTCCAACAACACATTCACCTTCGCCTCGCCGCTCTGCGCAGCATGCGCCAGGCGCTTCGTGAACCCGCTCTGGGCATTAATCAAGAACACCACCTCCTTCCAGTGCTCGCCGCCCTTCTCCCCGTTGCCGCCGTCCATCGCGCCGTCATGCACGCTCGCGATGGAGAACGGGTGCGCCTCGAAGGGCAGGCGCGACACGCCCGGCATGATGATGTAGGAGAGCTGCCCCGGGGACCAGGAGAAGCCCGGCGGGCGCGGGACGCGCAGCCGAACGAGGTCGGGCGCGAGGAGGTCTGCGCGGGCGGTGACTGAGGGGTCGGAGGCGGATGAGAGGTGCGGGGAGAGTTTGAAAACTACGACTCGGATGAGGCGGATGAAGCGGTCAAGGCCCCATACGAGGAAGGATGGCCAGACGTATTGCTGGAAGCTAGATCGAGGTGGTTAGGGTTAGGCTCTGACTTTGGAGGTTACGAGACGCACTTGAAGTTGACGGTGTGGTAGTAAGCGCCAAGCAGGATCAAGCTATAACGCGTGTAAGCAACGTAGGTCGAGGATTGGGATCGGACTACATGACTCACAAAGCCAGTATAAAGTGCATGTAGAAGAAGAACTCGTATGCTACAGCACGGACTGGGCGGAGAGAGACCAAGACCAGGGCGCTGAACGCAAACACGGACACATAACCCAGATTGAGCCAGGTGGTGCCAATCTCGTCCGGGGTGATACTGCAGGGAATGTTTGTTGGTGGGTACTTACCGGCACATACTATTACTTACCCGCCTGGGACTGCAAGCTAGGCCAACAATGAGTGCGATGATCGGGGGAAGACATGACAATGCGACGCTTACCTTGGAACCGGCATGAAGCCAGAGGAGTACGAGTAGGACACGAGCAGACATGCGATGGAGGTTGTTCATCTATCACTAACAGTGAGCCCAACGCAAGTCCCGGATGCTTTTGGACTGTACCTTCTCGTAGCTTATGCCAGTTAGTACTGGATGATATCAAACGCATCAGTCGAATCCCAACGGCAGAGACTGGCGTCCGTACGAGTAAGGACATTATTCTTTGTACCCAAGACGGTAATGAGCGGAAATTGGCTCGCAGCCAGGGTACCAGCCCGATTGCTGTAGAATGACCAGTCGAACTTGACGCCCTCAAGATCGGTGGCTACAATCGAGAGTGTTTACCATCGCCAGAATGGATAAATGTTGCATAGATGCTTACTCCTGACCAAAGCGAACACAAACAGGACCAGAATATACCCGCATGTCGCGAATAGATCGGCGAAACACAGAGAGTACGATTTGCCAATCTGCACGGTGCAGCGGAAAGCGAGGATACGCCAGGCGTTAACGAGAGCGGTGGGAGCCTTGCGCAAGGAATTGGTGGCCCGCCTGGGGCTTGAAGGAGCACTGCCGCCTTCGGGATCGACGACCGAGGTTAGTGAGGACGGGGCCGGCCGTCGGGTCAGTCTCGCCAGGAGCAGTGAAGCAAAGTGGACCAGGGAGAGGAAGATGATGAAGCTGGCAAGGAAATACCAGATTTCCTTTGGGTACACCTTGGCCAGGGCGACCCGAATGGTCTTGTCTGTCACTTTTGCTCCTGGCATGGTCCCGACCGGCGGCTCTAAAATTGAAGACACGAACCTTCAGTCCATTCTTATACATGCAGGTCAGTGCACCCGCAGTAGGGGTATTTCAAAGCAAGGCTCCGATAAGTATGGTTGTAAGCTGTAGCTCTGACAACCATAGGTATCGGAGGCCGGCAGAAATAGATACATAGAACTCGTTCATCGGATATCGTTGCAACGACATCAGCAGACACTCCGCAGAGGGTCCTGTTCGACAAATAGGAAGCACGAAAGGATGAGTCGGTGAGAGTACCATTAGGGTGGCAGCAGCTGCGTCCAACTACGACTCGGATGATTCGCGGAGAAAGCCCACACTGAGCTTGCTCTGAGCGCCTCTGTAATAAGCTTAAGACTGCGAGGGTGGCGTCGACGTCCCTCTAGGCTGGTCTGCGTCTGTCATGACTTTGTTGGCATGGATAAGGTATGCTGCCACCTTCAGAGTCGAGTGTCGAGTTGGAACCTTTGCGTGGCTGCAGAGAGCGCACCAGAATCCCGGAATCCCGTCCTAGCGGTGCCTCCCAACCAGAGTTCACGGTATGTCGTTATCTGCGCATGTTCACTATGACTACAGCCTCATTCCAGTGTGGGTAGTTTCCAGCCGTCGTACTTGGTCTTCTGATAGGCTGCCTGCTATGCTTTACGAACCTATACTTCGGCCTGCAGACAGGATGGATCAGCATGTATGCCCCTTCCACTCTCAAGGCTATGGTTAAGATTCGTAATGATCCTCCGTCGCAAGGATGTCGCTGCAATCCGCTCTCATTGGTTTCCTTATATCGCGGCTGCTACCGCGACCAATGACCCCACAGGAGAACATTGTTCTGCAGACCACGGCCGTGGCGACGGGAACTGTATGCACATCATGTTCTGGACGGAACAAAACAGCCAGCTGACTGACCAACGATAGATGCCTCTTGCTGCGGGATTCGTAGGCATTCTACCGGCTCTCGGTCTCCTGGATGAAGAAAGGGACGGTACCCCTCCCGTGCACCTATCATGGGTTGCGGCTATAGGATGGTCCTGCGCAGTTGCGTTCTTCGGGTACATAATACCACATATCCTGATCAGTCTATGGACGATTAACCTCTTGGGCTTGGTCATGGTTACAGGGTCTTCCTCTCTCCTCCGATCCGGAAACAGGTGGTATGCACGCCCCCATCTCACGGCGCCCTACTTTATTGTTATCATGACGTACTCTAGATTATTGAGGAGCAACTCCCTTTCCCTTCGGGCACGGCGACTGCCCAGCTTATCTCGGTCCTGCATCAACTGCCGCCGCCCGATACCACCATCCGGAGGCGCCACACAGGCTACCGGGCTTTGACGGTCGAAGACGCGGACGAGCACGACCATGCGTATGAAGGACCACTGCCTGACACACCCACCGTCTCCGACATCGTTGAATCAGCCGACCCGCCCGTGCGCGAGTATGTCCAGCAGGAGAGCTGGGTGGCCTTGTTCTGGAGCTTTGTTGCTTCGGGCGTTATGACTGTCAGTGCCAAGTAAGTAGAGTAAGGTATATGCTAACCTGTAGACAGCTTGCAGCGTACTTTTTTCCCATCGTTTTCTCAATACCTCTATTCGGGAACTACCTAGCCAGGGAATGGCTCTGGTCTTTCACACCCAGCCTTTCGTACATCGGTCAAGGTCCGCATCCTCGCTCACATTTCATCTCCCTCCACTTACCGCATCCTAGGTATCATAATGGGCTTCCCCACCACGCTCAGCATGAACCTCGTGAGCCCCCTTCCTCCTTCGTACCGCACTCACTCACGCCTGCAAAGGGCATGCTGGTCGGCTGGGGTGTGCTGTCCCCGCTCTCAAAATACAACGGCTGGGCCCCGGACGCGGTGGGCGACATGACCGCCGGTGCGCGCGGCTGGATCCTCTGGACGTCCCTCGCGATCATGTGCGCAGACAGCTTCGTCTCGCTCCTCCCCGTCGTCGCCGAGTTCGTCGCGAAGGAGATGCGTATACGCAGGCGTCGCGCCAGCGGGGTGCACGTGTCGGAGCATGATAAAGATGATAACGAGGTGGAGACAGAGGATAGGCTGGTGCCGAATAGCTGGGTGCTGTGGGGCCTCGGGGCGAGTGTTGTGCTGGGCATTTTCCTTGTGTGGTTTATTTTTGGGAAAGAGGGGATCACGCCATGGGCTACGGTGGTAGGGTTCATCATGGGCGGGCTGCTCAGCATCCTGGGGTAAGAAGCTAGATCCGTTGATGCCTGTACAAAATTCTGATGCTGGACGGACAGAGTGCGTGCTCTTGGGGAGACAGATTTGAACCCTGTCAGCGGACTGGGTAAGATCAGCCAGCTACTCTTCGCCATTATTCAGCCCGGCAATATTGTGGCGAACATCATCGCTGGTGGAGTGGCGGAAGCCGGCGCGCAACAGTGCGTTTACATCTCATCCCGCCTTGCCTGTTCTTTGCTGACATTGACTATAGGGCGGGTGATCTGATGCAGGACTTGAAAACCGGTCACCTCATTCATGCGTCCCCGAGGGCGCAATTCTACGGGCAGCTGATCGGCTCGGCTTTGTCTATTGTCGTGACGTCCACTGCATACAGTCTGTACAGCAAAGCGTACGCAATACCAGGGCCGTCATTCCCCGCACCGACAGCGTACGTCTGGCTCAGCCTAGCACGTTTGCTTCGTGAGTAGCCTAGTACCCGTGAGTCTTCAATCTCTCCAAAACTAAACTATGATTGCAGGGGATGGCCAACTACCAGCGAAGAGCGGAGTGTTCATGCTTGCTTTCGCAATCGTATTCGGCGCAGTAGCCGGCTTCAAAACCTACGCCGTGCGTCACCAGCTGCCCTACTCCAAATGGATCCCCTCCGGCGTAGCGTTCGCCATCGGCTTCCTCAACACGCCCTCGTTCTCCCTCGCCCGGTTGGTCGGGGGCATCACGGAATACGTGTACCATAGACGCGTCGTCAAAGACGGCCACGATATCAGGTTGATAATCATAGCGAGCGGTTTTGTGCTTGGCGAGGGCGTTATAAGCGTTGTATCTTTAGTTTTGCGGACTTTCGGCGTCGGGGCTGCGAGTTGCTGGGGTTGCGGGCACGGGCTTTGTGCTGGGTGTCCTGCTTCATAGACTTACTCATTTTCGGTATGGGTTCATCATCATTTAGAGTGTCGTCGATGTTTGTAATAGTACAGTAACGTAGCACCGATCGCGAATATCTTCCAACTTCAATTGGTGCATACGCATTACCATGCCTCCTCAGTGCTGCTGACCGAGCCCATAGCTGTTCTCTAGGTCTTCGGGAGGTACCTTGGCTCGCTCATCCTTCCCGGCTGCATTGCCTCGGTCAGGTAATTCCAGAAGTATAGGGGGTCCCTAGTGGTGTCTGTGCAGCAATCATCGGCGCGAGAGTATATAACGAGACTTACGGTTGGTACAGACCCTGTTACAGGGCCGGGGTCCAATATTGAGAACGTCACCGGGGCGGTGTCCATGGCTCGTCGAATATGCGCACGGGAGTTTAGACTGGGGTACAATCGCTCAGAATCAAGAGGATGCGCTAGATAGCGTACCTGAATGCTCACGTGGTTAAAAGCGAAAGTGAAAATACTGCTTCCAGTTATGAGTATGACATTACTCTGCATGGAGGAAGCTTACATTTCGGAAGCATCAAGAAAGGTGCGATCCAGATGTCTGTATCGTCAGAAAAGGTTTGACTGGGAAATTACAGAGGACAGGTATCCTACCAGTCCTGGGGGACAAGGCAAGCTGGTTATTTCCGGATGGTAAGAGGCCTCGTCTGAGAGAGAAAAGATGTCCAGAACCCACCAGGAGCACTATTGCGATTGAACATATGCTAAGGATACATCGGCTTATATAAAATCACGAGAGTATGCAATCATCGTACCTTATGAGAAGCCCAGTTTCTATTTCTGTCCTTAGCGGAGTTGACGGGAAAGAGGCGCCGCTGCCACTCACGTATGCTCCAAAGCATCAGCTTATCAAGTATTCTTCTTGTGCTGAGCATGCAAGAAATCACTCTGATATAAGACATTGCTCTAAGCAGGGGGAAGTTGCAGCGGATCACATACCTCTTGACTTGGGATCTCTTAGATCGGAGAACGACGCAGAGCGCTACCGTATTGAAGACTTCCGCGAGGGCGACAAGAGTAAAAGTAGGCGCTAAGACCAGCAAAGGATTCTGAAAGATCCTTGGATATATTCGCTGCCCGGAAAGGACCATAAGAGCAATGCCCCTGGCTATCTTCGCCCCTACTCCTGCCCAGCCGAGTATAGCGAGCACAAGACGGCGGGACAGCATGTATACCCTGTGAGTAAAGAACAGCTTCGATGGTTTTCAATATAAATGCGTCAGGCGAGCGAGTAATCGAAGATCGAACCTACCTGCACAAGGGATGATGACAGCAGTTCCATGCTGAGCAAAGTGACAAAGGCTCCCAGCTCCGGCGCACCAGCGCGAACTAAGATATCCGCAGGGTTAATAATGCTAACCCCGTAGAAGTATATCCACATGGAAATGGTGTGGATAACATCTATAACTCTGGATTACTATGTGTGAATCAGTGATTCCACATTTCGGTCATAACATCATACACGATAGACGCTACCTGAAGGGTAAATGAGTCGAAGCTAGAGGCCGACAAATACGGCGGACTCACGAAGAGCCGAAGCTTCACATTATCTCTTTGGATGCATTGCTCGTTTTGTGATTTGTAGTAGTCGTAGGACTGAGACAGGACAATGCCAAACAAGCACGAAGCGAGAACACAGCCAATCTCGACCGCACCCTGGCTGGCCGTGTCAGCAACGGACATGGATAAAGGAAAGGATGTCGTCGCGCACTCTCCGTCGCTCTGCGTGGGTTTATATCTATCGAACTCGGGAGTTCGCATCACAGAAGAAGATGAGTATGTCAGATGAAAGGGCATGAACACTGCGGAGTTGTGATGTCGAAGAGACGCGGATACGGAGTTGGTCTGAACGGCGTGACAGCCTGGCAGGAATACTACTACTAGTATCTCCAAGGAGCCAAGCCTGAGCTATTTCACACTGCGTCGAGTCGCGGGGGCCAGACCAGCGTTGACTGCAAAGTGAGCTCGAGATTGACGAGCGCGCCAGATTAGGACCGGTCACCGTTATCGGGAGCGCGAATCAAACTCAACATCCGTACCGAGGATATACAAGGCAAACTTGGGGTTAACAGACTCGCGTTTATACCAGTACAGTAGAGTCCAACAGATTACCTTACAAGTTCAGATGGTGCATACTCGTTGTTTCGCCTCAGTGCTGCTGGCCCAGTCCAACGTTGTTCTCCAGGTCTTGGGGAGGAAACTTGGCAGCATCATCGGCGTCGGCTGCGTTTCTGCCCCGGTTAGGTAACTCCAGAAGTATAGGGGGACCCTGGTCTTCACTAAACATTGGTTATGTGAACAAGTCGACAGCAAGACTAACGGTTGGCACAACCCCTGCAACAGGCTCAGAGTCCAGGATTGAGAACGTGACTGGAGTGTTCTCCATGGCTCGTCGAATATGCGCGCGGGAGTTCAGACTGGAACACGAACGCTCAGGAATGAGGAAGTGGGTCGAATTCTGCCAGAGTACTCACGAACTAAGCAGCGAGAGTGAAAATACTAGTTTGAGTCAGAGGTATCCTATTGCTTGGCGCAGTGACTCACGTTTGGGAAGTATCGCGAAAGGCACGGCCCAGATTTCTACATCGTTGGAAGACATCTGAGCGAGTAATCACAGAGTAGAGCAGCTGTCCCACCAGTTCTGGGCGAAAAAACAAGCTGGACTCCGGATGGTAAGAGACATCGGTCTACAGAGCCGGAAAGATCAAAGCTTACCAGGAGGACAACCAGTATCGAACATATGCTAGGGAGCAATCAGTTTAATCTGGACCGGGACAGTTCGCTGCCACCAGACCTTATGAGAAGACCCGTCTCTGTACCTGTTTTTAGCAGAGGCAACGGGAAAGAGGCGCCGCTTATACTCACGTATACTCCATAGCATCAGTTTATCAATGACTTTCTTGGTCCTAAGTCGACAAGAAGGTAGTTCACCATGAGGATGTTGCTCTACGCGGAGACGAGTCCCTATGAATTGCACACCTCCGGATTTGCGCTCTCCTGGATCGGAGCACAACGCAGAGAGTGACCGTGTTGAAGACTTCTACCACAGCAACAGCAGCAAAAGCGGGCATCACAACTAGTACAGGGTTCTGAAGCACTCCTGCATCTGTCTGAGGTCCGAGAAGGATGAAAATGATAAGCAACCGCGCTAGCTTCACGCTTGCGCGTACGCAGCCGAGCACTGCGATTACGAGGCGGCGGGATAGCATATACACTCTGTGAGAAAAAAACAGCTTTGACGGCGTGCTATCTCAATCAACCCGGCTCGCAAGCGAGAGAGAAGCTGACCTGTACAAGGGAAGACGACAATAGTTCCATGCTGAACACGGTGACCAGGGCTCCCAGCTCCGGCGCACCAGTGCGAGCCAAAGTATCCCCAGGATGGACAATGCTAACCCCATATAAGTAAATCCACATGGAAATGGCGTGGACAACATCTATGATTCTGGATTTCATTGTGAGAATCAGCGATTCCACATTTCAGACCGTACACAATAGACGCCGTCTGCGAGGTAATTAGTGGAGGATAGGGCACAACGCATGTGGTGCACTCACAAAGAGGCGAAGTCGGAAGCTATCTTTTGGGACGCCTTGTTCCGTCTGTGATTTATAGTAGTCATAGGACTGAGGCAGGACGACACCGAACAAGCACGAAGCGAGAAAACACCCAATCTCAACAGCACCTTGGGTGGCCGTGTCAGCGACGGACATGGGGAAAGGTGAGGACGCTGTCGAGTACGCCCCATCCTTAAGTCGCTCGGCGTGGGTGTCTATCTATTGAACCCCAACAGACTGCATCAGAGACCATGATGAGCATGTCAATCCAAAGGACATGAACACTGCGGAATCGTGATGTCTAAGAGACGCGTATACAGAACCTTGGTTCTTCCGAACGAGATGGTAGGCACAGGCAGTGATACTACTATCTCCAGGGAGTCAAGCTTGAGTATTTCACCGTGCAATAAGTGGCAGGAGACTAAGACCAGCGTTGGATGCAAAGTGGTCTAGGCTGGCAACTACTTCAGATAAACACCGGCCACCATAGGCAGGAGAGGATTGCTCGCCTATCAACTGGATATTGAGGAGACGCCATTTAAAAGTCTAAGGCAGGAGTTATCGGGAGTGTGAACTCGACATATATACAGGAAGCAACCCAAGCCAGGGCCAGGACTGCATGTAGAGACCTGTTTGTGATTACCAGTAACATGTCAATACTGGTTGGACTTAGACTTGTACCGGATTACCTTTGTCCAAGCCTGCTGCGAGACACGTACCTCCACGTCACGACACAAGGCTCAGCAACTATAGCATGACGTCTATTGCGCGTCTTCAGACTGCAAGTCCATCCTCGTCGTCTTCCTTTGGATCGGCATCGTAACAGACACTAAGCCTCCGTGGTCTGACTTGAAGTCGTCGACATCGTCCAGGACAAAGAAGCTCGGTGGATCTAAGCGAACATGTCTCGCGTGGCGCTGGCAAGCATCCCTGCCTTGACCTTCTACAAGGACGAGCTCACCGCAGCCCGACGAGGCGACCCTATTCCGCAATTGACATGCATAGGCAAGGCTTGCCGATTTTACACGCCCGATGTTGTGAGATGTACGAACTCGGGCGGCAGCGGTACGGACGTGGATTGGAAAGTAAGTGCAGCCTTAAGCTTTGCAAGCTCGTCCGGGACCGTCTTTTGCTGATTACTATGGCAGTGTGAAGCGGAGTTGCCGGAAGCCCTGCGTTTTGGGAGAGTGCAAGTGTCCTGTGAAGGATGGTCGGGGCCGGGTGACCCGTATGTCCTCAAAGGTATGTGCATAGTCCTGCAATGCTCAACCCCTAGTAATCAACATCCAATCTTGCACTAGAATCATGCGGATTGGAATACCGCCTAGTCGAGGTTCCGGGAGCCCTTCGCAGCGATAGAGATGGAACTCGCATGCCCTCCCGACTGGCGCAATCATTTAGCGGTGCGCATATATCTCGCCATGGTGGTCTCCGGCATAGTACTCAACATCCCATCCAGCTGATAACATCGCGAGCACTGTCTTCATGATTCTGTGGCTCGCATTCCTTGTCCTGATACTGTACAACATACTCAAAAACTGTCTACGCCGACCCGGCACCACGGGACCATCCACCCCTAGGGCTCCAGGCTGGGGCGGAGGCTGGGGTGGTGGAGGCACCAACTCCTGGTTCAACTCCGGCCCTCACGACCCTTCAGATCCCCCTCCACCCTACAGCAAGTCGCCCCAACAGCCTTCCTCCGCAGACTCCACCTGGGGTGGTTACAGACCTGGATTCTGGACGGGGGCAGCCCTCGGTGCCCTTGGGACAGGATTGTACAACAGGATGCGAGATCCTGGCGACCGCCCACGCGCTCAGGCGTACGACTGGGAGAGGGAGAGGACAGCTCCACCGGGCGTCTTTGGAGGGTCGAGGTATAGTACCCCTGGGTTCGCTGGTGTGCGACGCCCGAATTCCAATTATGATGATCGCGGCGAGGGATCATCCTCCGGCTTAGGGTCTATGAGGCGTAGTACGGGCTATGGCGGTTCCTCAGTGCGATGAGAGATACCCCGAATCTTCCTATCTCTGACATATCTGGGTTTTGCGGATTGTACCCTGTATGAGAAGGAACGCATATTGAATTATAAATATACGAGTACTGTCTTGTCTATAGTACAAAGTTAAAGCCATTACGCTAGTGTACAGTGAAACGCTGACTACCAACAACCCGATACAATAACCAAGCTAATAATGTGCATACCGTGATGTCTACATTCTAATGCGACTCGATAGATAGCCACCTTCTCGTCTAATTGAGCGACCGAATTTACGGCGAGCCAGAGCTCGACGAAGCCACAGGAGCGGGTCGTCGCGAGATATCCTTGCTGACCCTCGATCTACCCCGTTCAATGTCCGCGTCGAGCTGCGCCCTCTTGGCTTTCCGCTTCGCCTTGAGGTCAGCAGCAGGACGGACCATAAATATCATGAGCAGAGACACCAGCAAGATCGCTCCCGCCGACGTAAAGATTGCCTTCGGATAATCCGCGACAGTGCCGCCGTAGATCGCAGCAAAGAGCATTGGCTGAGGTCAAGGAAATCCGCTGAGTCGACATGTCTCCAAGTACGCAAAGAGTGATGCTCACCCCGAGAATCATCTGCCCAATAGCCTGCAAGCTCGCAATGGCACCGAACAGATGCCCACTTCCGGCTTTATCCACCTCCGGCTGGCCATGGGCCTGAATCTGCATAATACACAGCGCGAGGCTCTGCCCTGAGGGTACCACCCCGCTCGCGAAGCTGCTCAAGCTCGTAAAGCCCACGAACATCGCCTGGGACGCGAAGCTGTCGTCGATGGGGCCCATGGACACCAGCACCTGCGAAAGCATGTCCATGGCGAGAGAGAATCGGACGAGGACCATGTCGAAGTGCGCCTCGTGGGACAGTGCGGACAGTGTTGGCTTGTCTGATTTCTTGACAGCCACCGGGACGGTAGCAACAGTACCCGTGCTAGACGCCTTGGCTGGTTTGGGCTTGGGCTTGAACATGGCAATAATGACTACGGCAACGCCCTGTGAATCCACAGCAGAGGCCCGCATAATACTGCTTACCTGGCATGATTAACAGCAGATTGACAGCGCGGGCACCACCAGCAAAAGAGATGTAGTAGCTCAGCTGCTCAGCGCCCCAGCCGTAAACATGTCCAGCATAGAGATACTTGATCTGCCAAATACCCTGCAGACATCATTAGTCGAGAAACAGTATAACTCAGACAGCCAGAACTTACAGTAGACAGGAAATACCCAAACAACGCGCAGGCCAAGAATGTAAGATCCCAGTTAGTCCTCGTCTTCCCTCCAGGCAGCTCCGACTTCTTGGGCAAGAAAATCGCCAGCGGCTTCAAAAAGTCCCTGAAGAACCCGATCATGCCGCCCGACTTGCCCGCAGCGACGTCCGTCGCCTTCTTCGCCGCATTCTTCTCCCGCGCCGCGCGCTTCTTCTCCTCGCTCAGGCTCTCCGGGAACACGAACGCCACGAGCAGCAGGTTCACCGCGTTGCAGCAGATCGCGACCCAGAACACGTTGGTCACCGAGGGTATGGGGTGCGCGGTGTCCGAGTTGAAGAGCGAGCTGAAGAGCGGGTGCCGGATGAGGAAGGCGCCGATCGCGGGACCTGCGGCGAAGCCGAGGTAGAACATGCCGGTGAAGCGGGAGAAGATGTGCGAGCGCGAGCCGTCGGAGGTGCAGTCGGAGACGTACGCGGTGGTCGCGCCTTGAAGAGTGGACCAGCCACCGAGTAGTCCTTCGATGAAAGGGGCGACGATCAGCAGTTTGTGCCCGTGACCGGAGAAGGGGGTGTGGGGCGTGGATACAAGGATGAATGTGAGATCACTGGAACGAAAGGTCAAGTTTAGGGGGTCAATGGAGGGAGATGAGGTGCCTTGCGTACGTGAGGAATAGACCGAGCGTCGCAATGGCGAGAACACGAGTACGGCCGTGCTGCTCGCCGAAGTGACCCCACCACCCCGTCGTAAGGGCGGACAGGGTGCCCATGATAACGGTCATCATACTCTGCAGTCGTGCCGCCCGGCTCTGCACGGCGGGATCCGAGAGACATCGTTTCGAAGGTAGATTCCTCGGGTCCTCCTCCTCGTCTTCGCTGCTCCGATTGAATGTAACGATTGCCTGCGAGCCCGAACCTGCGGCGTGCGGGCCGTAGGAAGCGGATAGATGGTCCAAAGATAGTGGGTCTAGATGGGGACCTGCGGGGTCTAGATATAGGTAAGATAGAGGAGAGGACGATGGATGTGAGAGGTTGTGGGCGGGTCGCACAGAGTGCAGACCCAGCAAGGAATTAGATTCGGTGTGGTTGTAATGATGGTGGTAGAGAGCGGAACACGATAGTTGCGTGAATACTTGTACACGAGGGGCGAGGGTCATTCCACGCTGTTGTAGCATGTTGGGCTTAACGAGGCTCGCAGGACACGGAAGGCGGTACTTACGACAAGGGATGCAACGACGACGAAAGGAACTAGCCTATGGACGCGATGTCAGAATCCATTCGCACGAGCAAAAACAACGAGGATAAGCGCGAAGAGGCGTTTGGCAGCTCAGGATCTTCACGGAACCGTGGCCCTCGGCCAAGACAGTACTCACCACAGCGGCCTGGCACGGTAGAAAGGCTTCTTCCTCTTCAACTGACCGCCCAGCAAAGGCTCTGTCTCCGAGCCTGAGCTCAGCACATCGGAAGGCATCCTAGCTTGGATGCTCGGACGACCGGATTGACTAGGTCTAGGAGTCAGCGTCGGGATGGGAGACGGCGATGGCGAGAACGCGGCGAGGTCGGACGAGATGATGGGGTCGGCGACGACGTCTACTGAGGGCTCGCGCGACATGGCTGCTGCGGTCGGCGTCGATGGTGGGGAAGAACAAGAGCGGGCACGGCGGGTGCCTGTGGGCCGAGGGGCATAACAATATTAATGTTATCAAGCATTGCGTATCAGGCGCAGTTGCGGGGAGGACTCCGTCATGGCGGGTGGCTAGGCCGCCCGGCATCCACAACTCGCCGTCGGCTCCTAATCAACGACACTCTCAGCGTATACCCTTAGAGCGCGCTTTGCGCTCTCTAACCAGGTTACGAGCTACGGGTATTGCGGCGTACTGTACGCTTGGACTCGTGAATATTTGATGCAATTACACACCGTGAAACCTGCACTGCGCTCAGGTCCAACTCTTTCATTACACCTGCATCTAACTCAGAGACAATCTTGTGATTATTGCTAGGCGATGATAGCAGATGATAGCACACCGTGCTATGGTTTGCAAAGTTTCGGCCATGAATTATACCAAAGACAGTCATAGCAACGAGAACATTTGATATGCGCACTCCGAGTCAGTTTGTGGTGAGCGCTCGCGCAACTCTGGCTAGCTGCAATCTAGTATCCCATCTGCTGCGATCTGAACCACCTCCCTATAGACAGGATTGCTCGCCTATCTACTGGATATGGAGGTGGCTTGTACCTAGCCTATATTCCACCATGCCGCCTTCCCAACCCGCGAAGGGTTTCAGACAAGGCCTAGTTCCAAAAGAGTTCAACTCATGCACTGTAGACTTGGAGAATAACACCATGCCAGCATTCTGGGTGGGATTGGCTTCCAATTTACACTGTGTTCTGACTTCAGGTTCATTGCCCAGCATATCATGCAACTGCCCAGGTCATCCACAATATTAATAGGGAAAAAGAAACAGATCACCCTGCCACTGCCTCCCTGGCCATGCTTCTATCAACCACACTGCTGCTGATGCTTGTTCTCTGGCTGCCAGGTGGAAGAGGAGAACAAAGTGTATAATGTTCAGGCAGGCCTTTACTTCATCTTCACGTAGTCCCCAAGGGTGGTGGTAATACTCAGATATGACAAACAGAAGTCTCAGATCATTCAGAAAAGGCTCCTGGAGTTGATATTGCAGCGTCTAACCACCACGGAAGACTGCCGCAGCTGCCAGCACGAAGACTCGGAATGTGCCTGAGTGGGTGGATCTCCAGCAATCAAAGAATATAACAGCCAGTGAAGGGCTCCTGACTCGTAAATAGGATCT
Source organism: Gloeophyllum trabeum ATCC 11539 (assembly GCF_000344685.1). Classification (NCBI taxonomy): domain Eukaryota; kingdom Fungi; phylum Basidiomycota; class Agaricomycetes; order Gloeophyllales; family Gloeophyllaceae; genus Gloeophyllum; species Gloeophyllum trabeum. The sequence continues at coordinate 1,012,649 of NW_006920418.1, read as the reverse complement.
ATGCTCCCTGTTGTGACCTGTGCTTCCAAAGCATAGAGGATCATGCACTGTACACCAGGACTGCAGATTTTGCAAACAGCAGTTGGAGGGTCTCTGCATGTATAGCAGATCCCAGTGACGATGCAACGTCCGCAAGCGTCATAACTGCCTCCTTGAGCATCATAACTGCCTCCTCGAGCCTCTTACTGGTTTGAGCTCCTCTGGTGCCTATTATGCCGTGTTCCTAGCATTGGTGACCAAAAGAAGGAAAACCTTGAGGTGGGGCAGTTGGGTTTGAAATATTGTCCAGGCTGTCACAGGACAGCTAGAAGAGACTGTAGAGCTGTGGTGATGAACTGCCTCTTTCTTTCCTCTTCTTTCACTAACCGTTTGAGCATGGTGATGTGATATCCACATGTGAACACAGCTAAGGAATACGCCACCAAGATAAGGACAGGATCTGGATTTTGAAAGCCTGCTTGTTGGAATTTTGGGGTTATTGGTCGAGCTTGTGAGCTTGCGCGTGATAGGATGGGGCCGCCATAGGCTTTGACGTATCCCTTTGGACAAAAGACCCAGAACCATGCTAGTGTGAGCGAGTTGATGTTATCATGTTCACATGTGATCATATGATGTGCACATGTTTGCACACCTGTCCAGTTGTGCATGCATGCACCCTGGTGCAAACAGATGTACTTGAGTGTCATGACATTACTCAGGCATATGTCCAAAAATTGACCTTTAAGCACATGAGTGAATCCCTTCACTAGGCAGCACACATCTCCATTCAATCTCACCAGATTTGACATACACCCACTTTGCACAGCCATTGCACAGCCACATTGCCAAAGAGGTTCTTCCGATTGAGTGCAATATCATGCAGTTTCCTGTGATCCCACTCATGTGATCGCAATCTTTCAGGCTCCTATTCAACACTTGGGTCTCATAGTAGACCAGTTCTGATTGCCCCATGGGTTCCAGGTCTCCACTGCCACTGGCCTCCACTGCCTGCTGCATTCAACTCCCCCTTCCTTCACCATACTACTGTATGCCCCCCCTTCTCCCCGTAAGGATCTTTGCTAACCTCTAATGTAGTGCAAACCAATTTCCTACTTACTCTCATACCTCACACCACTTTTCTGTACTATATACCAATGTCTAAATCCAAACCACATTTCCCACCCCCCCTCCATGCCTGTCTGTCTTCTAGCAACCTCCTTACCTGTCACCATGAATGTGGTTCAAAATTTCTGCACTGCTTACCAGCTGCTCTTGCCAATTATGTCTGACTCACTATACTCACCCAAATAGGCGATTGCCAAAGACTGTGTGTACAAGGTGATGGGAGGGGTTTCATACTCAAAATGGATTGTCACATGAGTCCAAGCAGCTGAACACCTTGACACTGATGAATCTTTGTGAGCCTGCATGAGGTTTATGGATTTGATATTCATTCCTGGACCGTAGTATACATCAGAAGTAGGATATAATGACATTATTATCCTACATGAATCATCCTGAATGGTTAAAGAACTGCTTGAATATGAGGGCAAAATAATGGACCATAATGTTCACTAATTAGATTGGGGACAAACCTGAACCATATAATTATACATGATGGGATAATGGATATAATATGCCATGATCATGGGATATTATATGTGATCATGTATAATTTACTATGGAGGGTTTTCCTGATGGAGGTGCTTAGGTCCTGCCAACAAGGAATGAGGTGAGGGGCATTCACTGACAGCCCATAGGTCACTTTGTGTAGCAACACACAAGGGTCTGTGAGTTGGAGCACCTGCCTGATCCCCATGCTGCTTCTGAGAACGTCTGCCCCATGAGATGAACCCAAGCAGTGCCTTGACCAACCAGCCCATAGGCCGCTGTGTGTAGCATCTCATAAGGGTCAACCAGCCCAAGCATCTGGGTCAAGCTCAGCCTGAAGCTGCGCAGTCCCAAAGGAAGTGTGAGGGAGGAATGTGAGCTTACCTGCCATTGCTCAAGAGGGGCCTTGAGGGTTTGTGGGTGGTTGGGAAAGGCAGGGAGGTTTTGAGTCGCACAAGGAATGGGGCATTACTCACCACCACACATGATAATGCTGATGAGTGGAGTTTGAATATGAGCTGTGATAGGAAGGACCACGTGGCAGGTGGCAAGTCCTCGCATCGTTGTATAATGGGGCAGTGGGGATAGTGATTGCATTTGCATTATGAAAAAAATGGGATGTGTGGCTGGGAATGTGGTCCTTGTAATGTGAAATGATTATATACTCTAGGGAAAGCAATTTATAGACCATTTGTTCCCGCAGACGTCAGGATTTGCCAGCCTACAGTTCAACCTCTGCTCATTAGCATGGCTGACCTCTCAGTTGAGCTATGGATGCAAAAAAAATCTTGAAGCTTATTATGAGGTGTTGGATGTATATAGACTGCTACTTAATAAGTTAAGCTACAATTTGTCTCCTGGGTTCAGGTGTTGTGAGCTTGACCCAAAATCAGCCCCCTATGGGAATCACTTCGACCATCCCCTCAACTCTGTGTTGGTGCTAAAGCAATTGAAAAGCTAATAGATAGTGATACAGCTGTACAGTACAGTATATGCTATTTGTGTAACCATGACACTTGGCACTTGGAATTTGTATGGTGGGACCGAAAAGGCGGGCACAACTTGGGGTAGCTATGCTCAAGCTTCAGCTTCAAAGCCCAGTCTTTGAGCAGGGAAATTCTGACATTTCAAGGCAAAACATCGTGGATTTCACACATAGATGTCCCATACCATCTATACTCTAATGCAGTGCAATTCTTTACAATAAATTCACTACATTACGCACTGGTCCAGCCACAGTAACCACATTTGGGTTGAGCCACATGGCTCCTCCCTTTTTCTTTTTCTTTTTCTTTTTAGTCATGCAGTGTTATCATTAGCGAGCCCGAGGAATGGCTCTCCCACAAAAGCACTTTGATTGGTCACATGACTATATCACCTGACTGTGGCAGATTAGATGCAGCAGCATGATATTCATTGCTATTTTAGGTAGTTCACAGGCCCATGTCACTGTTATCGCAGAGTAGCACACCCCAGCATCAGCAGGCCAAGTCGAAGCGTCAAGAAGTGTAGATGTGATTGGGTGAAGCTAGTGCAGATGCGTGCATGTGAGTGAAATCATGGGGCCACTTGTTTGCATGTGTTTGCGCATGTGCACACATGAAATCAAGTGCTGGTGGATGCATTCATCAAATCACAAATGTGACTACGTGCACGTTCATGAATACATAAAAAATGGTATTTTGTCCAATACTGTCGGTCATAATAGGTGGATGTAGCAGGTGGATGTTTATGTGGAACTCATATATAGTCACTGTATCTGCTCTTTGTATGGTATGCAATTGCCCTTTGGGCAACCGACCACCTGGGGCAAGCGCGCTCAATCTACGTTTGCCAGGATTCTTTCAACACTGCTGTGTCGTTGTGCTCAGGGCAAAATATGGCAAGCAGAAGGGGGATAATGAGATGGCCCCATTTACCCCAGCTCTCATCAGCTAACCCATCTGTGGTCATCCCAGCCCTTTCAGCATGAGAATTCATCGCCAAAAGTCTCTATGACCATCTGGAGGGTGAACGGTGATAGCGCTGATATGCACTGACACACAACAACCACCAAAGAACATGGGAAAATAACCCAACACACCCAGCAGTATGGGTGGAGGCAGTCTGAGACCACTGAAGGGTATAAAGTAGTTCGAGGGCAAAAGGAGGAATAAGGTGATGTAGGGTAGTCCACAGGAAGACCTAGAAAAATAAAACAAAGCCTTGACGCCTGAAACAAACATGAATCAAAGCTCTGGCATATTTATCTCCAAAGAATCAAAAATAAACAAAGGTCGCAAGCACCGACACCTAGCGTAGGATTGTGCTCACAGGGACAGAAATTGCTAGAGAGACTTGGTTGATTTTATTTTGCTATGTAATACTCACGGGAGCTGATATTTTGATGGCAGAGATAAATTGATCGATGAGTCAGGCCTATTGGCAAAGCTAGGATCTGTCATAAATCACTAAGTTCAACACTTCCAAACTTTGAGGGTCGCTAAGATGGTAACTCTGATACGCTGAGATGGTGAGGATCAAACTTGTTTTTACATTTTATACTACAGGAATGACTTTGCAACCATCTGCAAATACCCGCTGCTACCAACCCAATTGCTCAGCACTCGCCCACCACTATACCATGTACCATATGACTCCCTTGTCCCTCCATAGGCTCATCCTAGGCCCTAGAGGTTGTCCTGACGCATTGGTACCTGTCCTGAGCTGTCCTGTCACACTGCGCGACATGCCGGTGATATGCACAGACACACAACAATCACCAAGGACCAAAGGAAATAAACCTAAACCCCGTGATATGGGTGAAGGCGGTCCGAGACAACTGAAGGGTATTTAATAGTTCGAGGGGGAAAGGAGGAGTAAGACGCCGTAGGGTAGTCCATAGGAAGACCTAGAAAAATAAAACAAAACTTTGACGCCTGAAACAAACACTAATGGACGCTCCGGAGTATTTATCTCCGAAACGGCGCAAGCAAAGTCGCAAACCACGGAACCGAGTGTAGGTTCGGGCCCACGGGAGTAGAAAACGCTAAGAGGACTTGTTTAATTTTATTCCGCTATGTGAGACTCACCGGTGATAAGCCTCAGGATTGTCTGACCCCCGAAAACGCGGACTCAGCGCATCGTACAAGCCCTCCGGAGCTTATTCGACACAGCGCTCACATGCCTCTAGGCTTCTATGGGATCTAAAGAATTGCTCTATTTAGCTCCGGACTTCCTAGCATCCTTGAGGTGTACACGGACCCATTCCACGATTTATCTCCGCAAACAGGAGCTCCGGAGCGACTTAACCAATGCAACGTCTAGATGAATTAGCTCCGGGGCCCGCGGGAACTTCTATCGAGGGGCGTCGTCCTCATGCCCACCCTCCAGCACTCACTCCCCCTCATTTCCGTCAAGATACCGAAGGTGCGGACGTATACGAGTCACCATGAGGTCAGCATCAGTCAGCAAGCGGCCGGAGGTAATTAGCACGTGACCGGCGCGTCGCACAGAGTGATGGGACCGCTTGGATCAGGTGGCAGAGCGTCAAGGCGACTTCTAGGGGTTGGGACGAGCAAGTAGGAGTGCAAGGGAGTCGTATGGTGCATGGTATAGCGGCGGCAAGTGCTGAGCAATCCTGTGGGTAGCGGCGGTTATTTGTTATTTATCTCCGGACGGTCGCAAAGCCATTCCTGTAGTATAAATTGTACAAAGTAGCGTACAGAAAAACAAGTTTCGACTTCACCATCTCAGAGAATTAGCATTACGATCTCAGCGACCCGAGAAGTTTGAAAGCGTCGAACTTAGCGAATTATAACCGATCCTAGCTTTGCCAATAGGCCTGACTCGTCGAGTGAATTATCTCCGCCATCGATTCAATTAGCTCCGGTGAGTCTCACATAGCGGAATAAAATTAAACAAGTCCTTTTAGTGTTTT
>NW_006920418.1:980414-1006828 GCF_000344685.1 Gloeophyllum trabeum ATCC 11539 | reverse complement strand
TTTGTTATTTATCTCCGGACGGTCGCAAAGCCATTCCTGTAGTATAAATTGTACAAAGTAGCGTACAGAAAAACAAGTTTCGACTTCACCATCTCAGAGAATTAGCATTACGATCTCAGCGACCCGAGAAGTTTGAAAGCGTCGAACTTAGCGAATTATAACCGATCCTAGCTTTGCCAATAGGCCTGACTCGTCGAGTGAATTATCTCCGCCATCGATTCAATTAGCTCCGGTGAGTCTCACATAGCGGAATAAAATTAAACAAGTCCTTTTAGTGTTTTCTACTCCCGTGGGCCCGAACCTACACTCGGTTCCGTGGTTTGTGACTTTGCTTGCGCCGTTTCGGAGATAAATACTCCGGAGCGTCCATTAGTGTTTGTTTCAGGCGTCAAGGTTTTGTTTTATTTTTCTAGGTCTTCCTACGGACTACCCTACGGCGTCTTACTCCTCCTTTCCCCCTCGAACTATTAAATACCCTTCAGTTGTCTCGGACCGCCTTCACCCATATCACGGGGTTTAGGTTTATTTCCTTTGGTCCTTGGTGATTGTTGTGTGTCAGTGCATATCACCGGAGCTAATTGAATCGATGGCGGAGATAATTCACTTGATGAGTCAGGCCTATTGGCAAAGCTAGGATTGGTTATAATTCGCTAAGTTCGACGCTTTCGAACTTCTCAGGTCGCTGAGATCGTAATGCTAATTCTCTGAGATGGTGAAGTCGAAACTTGTTTTTCTGTACGCTACTTTGTACAATTTATACTACAGGAATGGCTTTGCGATCGTCCAGAGATAAATAACAAATAAACGCCGCTACCCACAGGATTGCTCAACACTTGCCTCCGTTATACCATACACCATACGACTCCCTTGCGCTCCCACTTGCTTGTCCCAGCCCCTAGAGGTCGCCTCGACGATCCGCCACCTGCCCTAAGCGGTCCCATCACTCCGCGTGATGCACCGGTCACGTGCTAATTACCTCCGGCTGCTTGCTTACTGATGGTGGCCTCATGGTGACTCGTATGCATCCGCACCTTCGGTATTTTGATGGAAACGAGAGAGGGAGTATGCTGGAGGGTGGGAATGAGGACGATGCCCCTCGATGGAAGTGTCCACGGGCCCCGGAGCTAATTCACCTAGAAGTCGCATAGATTAAGTCACCCCGGAGCTTGCATTTGCGGAGATAAATCGTGGAATGGATCCATGTACACCTCAAGGATGCTAGGAAGTCCGGAGCTAGATAGAGCAATTCTTTAGAGCCCATAGAAGCCTAGAGGCGTGTAAGTGCTGTGTCGAGTACGCTCCGGAGGGCTTGTACGATGTGCTGAGTCCGCGTTTTCGGGGGTCAGATGATCCTGAGGCTTATCACCTCCCCCTGACTGAAATCCTGACTGTCCTCAGTCTGCGCGTTGCGACCTGCAGATTAAAAAAAGGCTCCTTTCGCCCTCTCATACGCTGAGCTCCGACCTTTCCCTCATCTCTCCGTTCCCTCGCAGCGAGATAGCTCCGGACCAACTCACACGTCTCTATCAGACTATCATAGCTCCGGACCAACTCACACGTCTCTATCAGACTATCATGGAGCTGCGGAAAAGTCGATCCTGGCTCGTGAAAATGTGGTAAGCCTGCGGGAGGAAAATACGCGGTTCTGCGGCGAGTTAGATGAGGCACAGAGGGTGAACGATCAGACGCGGCAGGAAGTGTGGAAGGCCATCGAGGAGTTGCGCGCGGACCTGCGCAACCTGCAGGAGGAGCATGGGAGGGTGTCAATGGCAGTGATTGACCTGCGGACCAAGTTGAATAATTCGTTGCTCGCCCTGCGTAACCAGATCTCGACTGCCCACACTCGTCTTGCGAGTATCGAGCGACTGAAGAAATAGCATGATGGAGAGAAGTAGGGGGGATGGCAGGGTATACTGTATGATTTAGATCTATTTCGCAGTCACATGTCACAGGGGTACCTGCCAAAGACGAAATCTGGTGTTTGTCACAGGTCAGAGGGCCTCTGGGATCGTGGGACTTACCATATATGGCATCAGAAGCTGGCCTGCAGTGCCACTTCACACCATATATAGAAAGATAGGGCCAGCTCATGTAGGTCTACTATCACGTGACTATTTTTGTCACACTTGGTGGGGAAGCACGAGGTTGGTCTTATAACTTTGGGCACAGGTAGAAAATCACAGATGTTTTTATAGGAATCAAAGATACAGCACATACAGACAGTTCCTATAAAAAACATTCAAGGATTTTGACCCATGGAGCTTATTATAAGCTCGACAGTGGTGATTTCTATCGATGATTTCCTTGATTTCCTTACACTAACCTGCAATATATAGGCAAAACATGTGATTATCATGGCATGACCAAGGTAGTCATGTATGGACTGGCCCTATCTTAAGATGCCAAAATGATGAATCGGTCAGATGAGTCACACATCACACCACCTGCTGAATAGATCGAAATGGTACAGTATATGGTTCCAGTGAGCCGCCAAGATACAACACCTTCATGACAGAACAATCGAAGATGTGCATATATGTGAGGCAGACCTTGTGTGCCACCAACAGTGTACTCAGCCATTGCTTGACTAAGACTGTGATGCTCAATATGGGGAGACTAATAGCGAGACTGAGGAATCTGTATACTTCAACATCTATTATAGATTTGACTGTCAAGATAGTCAGGGATCACTTCACCATAGTGTGTTGACCCACATGGCTGCAGCTGAGGGTTTGAACAATGACACTTTAGAGTTTGTGGTATCTACCACCATAGTATTGGACGCTGTTGTGTGAAGCACCGCACTGATGTCCTGGAGAGCTGCTAATGACACATCTTGAGGGTGGGGGCTCAGTGATTGATAAGAAATCATGGTTAATGCGGAGAGCACTGCAGAAAAGAGCGCTGCCTACAAGAGACTATCAGCTGGAGAAAAGAATACAGCATTTATCTCCATCCAAACTTACAAAGATAACATGCTCTGACTCAAAAGAGCACATTGCTCCTTGTCATATGAGGAGCCCTCCTGGACATAGGTCTGCCAGACTTTTGCCGAGGCACCCATTTCCTGCCCTGTTATGTCACTGACATCAAATTGTCTATCCTGCACATCTGAAGGGGGGTTCAGCAGGTTGGAAGCATCTACAAGTGAGGAGATTAGGGAGGTTTAGTACTCAAAAGTACAGGGAAACAAACGCTGCACACAGTAAAGTATTACAGAAGGGGGATGCTCATATGACTGATTCATTGGCACCATCTTTCTGCGAGGAGGGTGACTGCTTTGCATGGCATTTGCCGAGTCCTGAGGTACTTGGGAATCTCTGTCTGGCCAGGCATTCTACCCCTCCTTTGCATGATGGGCTGATTATGTGTTGGCCTCTACAGCATTGTAGAGAATACTAGTACTAGCATTGCAATATTTCATTGTTAAGCATACTTACTTGAAGGATTGAGTTCTCAGTGCAGCCAAACACAGGGTTATTACCTCAATGTCAGAGATGTTCCATTTCTGCCATCTGGAATGTGCAGGATGGGTATCTGTTAATCAAACATCATTTTTTAACCCTCTGTCATTTTTATCAATATGCTGACAACCCCAAACCTCCAGCTTGAATGCATATCTGGTTGCTCCTTCTAAATTCTGATTGGAGCATGTAGCCATTGGGGTAGACCAAGGTTGAGATATAATGCAGTACTGAATATCTACTGCAATATAGTATTCTGCTACATTATAGCACACAATGTACTGTAATGATCTGTATGGTGGCATTGCTCCAGAAAGCATTATACCCTCCATTACTAACATCAATAGCACTGGAGGCCACAGTGACCATGACATACATCTGCACAGGCAACCATGGACTGCCTGAGGCACACTCTGGAGCCACATAGTGGCTGTGACCAGGATTTCCTGAGGCAAGGGAGCCCACATTAGCCATGACAAGTAGCAGATTTAGCAACACAATGGAGGGCCCATTATATATTATGATTGCCACCATACAGATCTTTACAGTAGTTTATGCATTGTCTATGCAAGTTAGATAATGCTTGTCAGTTGCAAGGGATGTGAGACAATTCTAAGTCTGCATTTTGTAGTAGTGCCACCTAAGCCAAACATGGCACACCAGAACTTGCCAGTTGGTCAAAAAGTGCAACATATTCAAGGTTCAGCAGAGCTCCTCTCAACTCATGCCCTGCAGCACCAAGCATACCACAGCTAATTCCAGGATTTTATTTGCATTTCTTTCTCATTTTCCACATTTTTTGGGATCCATTTGATTCTCAGGTTGCACAAGTACTATTAATAGGACTAATAACACCACATCTAGTTCCTGACATTTCCTAGGATTTTACCTAATTTTTCCTCATTTTTGTGACTGTTTTGCACCTTACCTGGGGAGATGTAACCTTATGTCCATGGCTATGATGTCATGGGACTGCATTTCCTTCAAACTTACATGCTCATTATGTCATAGCCAGCACCTGTCATAGTATGCCTCTGAAGTTGACTGGCAGTGCACTACAAGCCAGTAATCAGCCAATCAGAATACAGGAATCCCAACCAACCTCAAATTGGAACTCCGTCAGGCATCTCCCACGGTAAGCAAAGGGCACCCATGGCTGATTCTCACGGTAAGAAGCAGGGCAGAAGAGACGAGTCCATAGGGCACCACAATGTGCATGGAAATCTGTGAAAATATTTGTGAAGATACCTGATATGAACCAAAAGGCTTATAATAAAAAGCTCAAAAGGTTTGATGCAGTGGTGATGAGTGAGGGACAAACAGAAGTAGAAGGGACACTACAAATCTGATTTTGTAGTCATTTTGTAGTGATTACTATAACCGGACATCAAATCGGAGATCCACATTTGTAATGAGCCACTACAGAAGAGTATTCACACGACTTCTCGGCATCTAATTCCCACGCCGTCGGTGTTTGGCAAACCGCTCAACTTTGAGCGTAAGGACTCATCCTTCATACCTCAGGCCTCAGCCCAGTGGAAATCGACAATATTTTCGTATTTTTAGATGCTTTAAATATATTTGCATATGTTTACCTGTATATTTTGGAAGCCACAGACTGCTGAATGACACTTGCATGACACTCCCTCGACCTACTCTACCTGCATCAGGTGTGCGTCACACGGGGATGCGCTGCTGTCGAGTACGTCGCGTGAGCGCATGCCTCGCGTGTCGCCTGCGTGAGCGCGTCGGCCGCGTCGGATTGAATCGCGGACTCTACAAGACTCTACCGCGTTCAACTTGTTGGTGTATATTTAGCTGCATTGATCGCGGTATGACATCACTTGCCGCTCTCGCGCGATTCATAAAGTCGTCGCGTCGCAGTAAAACGTTTGCACGCACACTCCTCTTAACCACAAGGTATCGTCCTCTTTGCGCTCTGAATTATTTACCAATATGACTTGTCTTACGCGGAATTCTCGAGGCAGGGCCGCAGGGGGCACGTTGCGGAACGCACAAGAGTGTAGAGATATAGTGAGTAATTGTTAGTTAGGTTACAAAATTTTAATATTCTGACTTCAATATCAACGCAGGAGGCGATCCTGAGGACAGGTTGAATAGGTATGTGCCCATTGCAAGTACAGCATATGGAACGGGAGACAGGTCGCGCTCGCAAACCGGAGTAAGTGGGGGGCGGGGGCGTGTAGAGATAGTGGAAGTGGGGATCGGATACGAGAGGGTGCGAAGCGGGGGGATGTGGGATTGCCGGTCCCCCGGCAAAACAGAGGGGCGAGGTGGGGGTCACAACGACATCATGAAAAGGTATAAAATCATAGTAATAAGTGTAAATACAGCGAGATGGGCATGCGAGGGGGCAATATATGAGAACACATGTGGATATCTGTAAAAGTACAAGAATATCCTACCACTCACTCCTGATACCGGGGAAGCCCATATACGCAGCGCACCACGACTGTATATCCTCCTGATTTTGCAGCTATTTTCGATGTATTTAGATCTATTACCAACCTATGCCACGCCAGCTGCGATAGCGGCACAAATCATCAGAATATAAGTCCATGTATTTAAAGTGCCACTTACTACATTCCCCTGTATTTAGAGCTATTGTTCTACCTGTTATATAGAGGAACATATCTAAAAACACGAGAATATTGTCGATTTCCACTGGGCCTCAGGCCTCAGGACTCGTAACCATGAACTTCTTTCTCACGGACTCTCATTGGTGGCTGTCACGGAAGGTACTGTACTCTTACACAGTTACACTCCACTCATACATTATAAGTACATCGAGCCACCATCTGTCTGCCAAGGATGTCATAGGAATAACGACTGACCTCAGCTACCCCCTCCGCCCCCGGCGCTGTCCACGTTCCGCTGCATAAATGACTGAAGCATCTCGTAGCTCACGGCGCCCTGGTCAAACCCTGTATCCCCCGTAGAGAATTGTTGCTGCAGCATGCCACCCGCCATACCAAGGTTCTGCCCCATACCGGTACCCACACCCATACCCATGTTTGCCGCCATACCCATTACGAAATTCGGCTGTACTCCGCCTGCATTCAGGCTCTGAGCCTGACCTTGGGCAAAAAACATTGTCGGATTAAATCCAAGCCCACCCTGCGAGGCGTTGGAAAGATTGGACGGTACCCTTTGCATGCCGCTACTGGGCATATTCATGGCACTGATCATGTTGTTGGCACCAAGGGACGGATTGCCGAAGCCGAAGCCCGGGTTCTGCCCACCCATTCCCAGCTTCGGCTGATGGGAAGGGCCAGCCTGGTTCTGCATCTGCATGTTCTGTTGCTGTTGCAATGCAAGTCGCTGCTGTTTCATGGACAGCTCCCGGAGGAGCCGCGCTCTGTGCTCCGGAGGCAATTGCTGCAGCTGCATCTTGATGTGGTTCGGCAGTTTCGACAAATCGATGGGCGGTGTTGATTTGGGCATCGGGATTTGGGGTGGCCCAACCGTCCGGAAGTATGCGCCGAAGATCGGGAACTTTGCGCCCCCGACAGAGATAAGCAGGAAGTTGCTCATCTGGCTTTCGTTGGCAGGATAGGGCCATGAGTAAGAAGCATACTTCGAAGGAAAAGGATATTTATTAGCCAGGCGGACAAGGGTGGATCAAGAAGATACTTGCCGCATTTTTCTGTAGTAGCGCCTGCATGAACATGGTGAAACGTCTTCGGTTGTCCGCCGGTTCCATAGCCTGCATAACGCAGACTGCAGCGCGGGTATCTTTCAGGAAAGATTGCATATCCTCCTTCGGGGGCATTGGCATGATTTTCACTTTCATGCTTCGGGGCCACAGCTCACCCTCTCTGCAAATCACTCGTCACGGTCTGCGGAAGTTAAAGCAGGCATACACTACCACTCACAGATTCCCTGGAGATAGGACATTAATATCGGCGGAAACCTCGCCTAGCGTAGGTAACTCCCAAACAATGCGTCCGAACCACTGTAGGCGTGCGTTGCGAGGACCTGGAGGATCCTGACCTTGGTTCGCCGCGGGCTGCGGTGTCGCCATAGCATTCTGCTGCCCACTATTGTTGCGCTGATGAAGAAGTTTCTGCATCTGCATTTGCAGATTGGGATCGTTGGTAGGAGGCATCCCGGGCATTTGACTCGCGGGATTCTGAGCTTGTTGCAGATTCGCGTTCGCCATATGCGCCCCCTGCGCACCGTGCATAAGGTGAGCACCCATGGGGAGTCCAGAGGGCGCTGCGTCATGATTTGATTGTCCGTCGGGAGGCGGGGCATTGCTCTGTGCCATTGTAAACGGTGACGCAGTTTGCGAGCCCGCACTAGGGTCAGCATTCATACTACCTCCTCCCTGTCCCGGGGCTTGCCGCTCCTTCAGGACCTTCTGCATGCCCCGAAGCTGCGTATACCGGACCATGCTCTGCTGCAAACGCATCTTCACCGCTTGGACTTCCGGAGCACCTTTCCCCTCTAATTCAGGCAACTTAGACCTCAACACCATTATTTCGCGTTCCATAGCCTTTATCCCTGCCTCAACTTGTTCGAGAGGCGGCAGTCTCTGTGGACCGGTAGAGCGCGGTTGAGGTTGTGGGGGTGGCTGTGACGGTGTTATATTGGACGCAGGCAGCTGCGGTCGGGGTGCTGGCGATGTAGGCGCCGGAGGTTCAGGCGGAAGTACAGGTGATGAGCTGACCTTGGGCACCACGGGAGACGGCGCGAGCGTTGCTTTGGACGGACTTGCACTTGCGTTGTTGGGGGAAGAGTGGGTCCCAGACGAGTCTTTTATTTTCACTCTTTTAGGTTCTGGTGTAGTCGGAGGATCTCCAGGACGCTTAGTAGCTGAAGAAAGCGGGCTTAGCCCACGAGTGAGGTGTTAGGAGCGAGGGGTACCTTTCTGAGGGAAGCCAACCAGTAGAAGGGAATGCTTGTTCGACGTAGGAAACCAGGGGGTAACTATATCTTTAGCTTCCACCTAGCGGTGATATAGAGATGAGAAGCGCGGCCGCGGCGCACTTGACTGGAGTATGATCACCTTTGAATGTAGTTCCGCGAGACGTGTAGATGATTGCTGAAGCATTATCATGCTCCAATTGATGTCTCTCTACAAATAACATCTTCCGGTCAGTGCTCGTCGCGAAAACAACAGGGACGCTACCTTCCGCAACTCTTCAGGTAAAGTGTCCCAAGTCGTATTGTCCAAGCTAGGAAACGTATTGCGCAATGGTCGTTTCGCACCATCTGGAGGTAAATCTGCGATATGAATGATGTGCCGTGCTGTAACTGTTGGGACATTGCGTTTGGGTGGCGACTGGTTGACGGATTGAGGTAGGAGAGGCTTGCGCTCCTTAGTAGACGCTAATGATATGCTTAAGGCATCGAACATCTAGTCGACGTGTAAGTTACTAAACCGGCTCATATAAGGCGGAAGCGTGAGATTCGGAGCACGTACTTCAGTCGCAGCAACCATAGCCTCTAGAACAGCTGCTCCCCGGCCGCATGAAGCTACGGAGCCCAGCCCGAGCCTATCTGGGTCATCTCTAATCACACCGAGAGCAAGCCGAAGTGGCTGGAAGAATAACTTGCTGACAATAGGGCTCGGGCGGTTGCTAGCGGTGCTGTATGTGATTAGGGCTAACCGGCACTAGATCAAGCGGGAGGTCAGACTTATTCTGGAAGGGACAACTGGTGCAAAGTGATTACCTACTTGCTGGCTTGCCCCCTGGGTGGTTCCGTGTATGCGCTGGATAATGCTTGGGAGGTATTGATTAAGGATGTAATACCACTCGTGCGAGATTGCGAGAGAACAATCGACCACAACCGCTACAGCTGAGATAGACTCCGGCTCCGCCATTCAGCGTAGCTGACAGCAACAACTATGGTCTTCGCAGGAATTCGAGTCGCGCGTCTAGCAGAAATGGAGATGAGGAGGTCGCAGAGCTGGCGGCTGCGGCGTGAGGGATTGAGACAATGTGGCTGCAGCAGGCCGATCGCGGCGAGGCCCAATCGCAATAAGGCGGTCGCCACTGTTCGAAATTCCAATTTCTCACCGGTTGTGGGCGACTGTGGGTCCTGTTCGACACCTTCCTTGTGTTTAAGTGTTATCTCCTGCTGGGTTCAGCCATCATGATGCGACCACTCCAACACGTCGCCAAACTTGAGACCGCTGCGTGAGGTATGTAACTCATCATCACGACCATTAGAGGCCTAGGACAACACAAGACATGAACGTTTCCCGACAAACAGTCATCCATCGCTACAGAGGTTAAGATACACAAGAGGGTTATACATTGGTTCTATTACGTCAAAAGCAGGTTTATTAGCCACCCGCCTTCCAATAGGCAATGTCACCGTCTTGCACTGCAAAGACATAGTCAGACCCCGATGACGAAACCGGGAAGCGGAAGAAGCACGCACTCTCATATGGTTTCCCTTGTTGTCTTAACTTTCCTGCGGCCTTGACCGCCGCTTCGCTGCCGTGCTCCTTGAGATCGTCGTACGACATGATCTCACCGCAGACGAACTTGTTCTCGAAATCTGAGTGAATCACACCTGCCGCCTGAGGAGCTTTGGTGCCTCTACGTATAGTCCATGCTCGAACTTCATCGGGTCCACAAGTGAAATACCGGATCAGCTAACGTTCCCTATAGTCAGCTTATCTATCTGAACGTGAGATGGCTAGAGACAGCTCACGTCCAGCATTTGATATCCGGCATTGGTGATTTTACCGAGCGCACTGGTAGCCCCGATCTTCTTCTGCTCCTCCTCCTTCTCCTCTGGTGACAGCCGAGCTAGCCGCTCTTCGAGGGAGACGGAGAATGGGATGAGGAGATCGCCAGGGTTATGCTCATCAATCCAAGCCTTGATCTTAGGAAGCCTTTACATACTCACTTAACACTGATGAATACAGGGAATTTCTGAGCATCGACGTACCATTTGTTTTTCTTCCGGATGTAGTCTTTCTCGCTCAGGTTGACCAAGTAAGTCACGGGCTTAGCAGTCAGAAGAGTGAGGCCGTTAACAACATCAATCTGTCACAATAGCGAGTCAGCCGACTGGATCACGCAAGTCGTAGAAGTAGGTAATGGAGTCAGATAAAAAATTCATCTCATAGGA
This sequence comes from Gloeophyllum trabeum ATCC 11539, assembly GCF_000344685.1. Lineage (NCBI taxonomy): Eukaryota > Fungi > Basidiomycota > Agaricomycetes > Gloeophyllales > Gloeophyllaceae > Gloeophyllum > Gloeophyllum trabeum. Next base: position 996,251 of record NW_006920418.1, on the reverse strand, counting down.
TTTGGGGCGTTACTCCCGCCTCGACGAGCTGGGTTATAGAATTCGAGCGCTAGCGCTCTTTATCATCACACAAAAGTGGAGCCAGGATTGCATGATAAGAGACTATCTGACTCACCTCTTTATTCGACCATTCAGCCTTGCGCACATCCTTGTTTTCTTCGCTGAGCACTTTCAAGACTTTCTCTACGGTGGCCTTGGTAAAGTCAGAGCACACCACGATCAAAAGGGCATATCGTACATACAATTTCCTCCTTCTTTGCCTTGTCAGCAAGTGAGTTATTTCCCAAAGCACGTCCACCGCGCTTCAAGCCTTCAAGATGCTTTTCCACCCACTCAATATCTTTCAAGCGAAGTTCCGTTTGAATAATCTCCATGTCACGGATGGGATTCACGTCGCCCTCGACATGGATAACCTCCGCATCGTCGAAGGCGCGGACGACTTGGAAGATACCGTCGACGGCGCGGACATGCGACAGGAAGGCGTTACCAAGACCAGCACCCGTTGACGCACCCTAAGGAACATGTCCTTGAGTCACACGATCATAGGCATGCGCGAGTTATGGGCATACTGCAGTCAAACCTGCAATATCGATGCAAGTCAGGAAAGCGGGGACCCGAGAGGCAGGTTTGTACACGTCGCAGAGCCAGTCAAAGCGCGGGTCCGGCACTGGGATACGAGCTTCCTCGGGGTTTATGGTAGCGTAGGGAAAATTGGCCGCTTTCCCCAGGTCTACGCACGCGTTTTTCGTCAGTCGCCAAAGCGTCACATGAAATTGTGGAAACATACCAGTGTCCGACAGAACGTTAAAGAACGAAGATTTGCCGACATTGGGCAAACCTAACGAGGATGCGTTGGCTTCCGAGGAAAACGTGCTTCAAATGAAAACAGACCTACGATGCCGACCTTGAGGTTGTTGGAAGGGCGCCCAAGGATGGTCTTCTTCTCCTGAGCCGGGGCCTTTTTGGGCGGCATTCTCTTCTTTGCAGCAAGCTGCAGCGACGAGGAGAAGTGTCGAGAAGAAAAGAGAGCGAAAGGAGAGCGGGGGACGCTCAATCGATAGCAAAGGCGGAATCCATCTATCATCGAAAAATTAGAAAGAGAGACAACCATATTCGGCTATCGGAGTTCGAATTAAATATGTGACCCGTGACGAGTTACAGCTCTCGTTATGTGACGTCACATCCAGCCCGCAGTGGGAATCGACTCTCCCTCTCTGAGAAGAGGATCTTGCTCACTTCGACCACCACCGCCAGCAACGGCGACGCAACATCTCTGTGCTCGACGCGCAGCATGCTGTCGCACATCTTCTGGTTTCTTTTTGCGTTGCTGAGCTATGTTGGCGCTCAGCAAACGCTCACGATCCCGGACCCGTGAGTGGTCCAGTGTACTCTGCCCAATAGTCAATCCGGCTGACCTTGGCGCGTTTTGCAGCGATAACCCTTTGACATCTATAGTGGAAGTGATTACCGTCACCCAGGATGCTGAAGGCCTCTTGACGACGGAGACGCTGTAAGTCCCCCTCTGATTACAGGAGCGATCATATAGCTAATCGCGCTCTTCGAAACAGCGAGACATTGCCTTTAACTAACACTAGGACGAGAACCACAGCTACCACTGATACCACCACCACCACCCCTACTCTGGCGACCACAACAACGACGACGCCAGTACCGCAGGTTGTCGGCCAACCTGGTCCATCACCCGCAACTGGAGCCATTCCTTACCAATATACTACCGTCGTTGCCGGTGCTACCCAGGTCATCCAGGATACGTACACTCCCACCTTCCCTGTCATCACTCCTGTTATCCCGACCTCGACGGGCACTGTCTTGGACTACAGTCAATGGCTCTCTATGGTAGGCACGAACACCGTCGCATCTGAAAAAATAGCGGGTGCGACGGGCACCTGGAGGCCCTCCGCTCCCTTCTGGGGTGTGGCAGTCGGCGGATTAGTATGCTTGTGTAGTAGTGTGCGGCTGCTCGTTTGACCGCCACCTCTGTATGATATGATCGGACAATTCAAGCGAGAGAGCTTGTCTGGACATGATACTACATTACGATGGACTTTGTATCACCGAATTAATGGCCTTATTGGTTGTCTGTTATTTGAATATGATCGCTCTTTAAGTGAAGTGTACTCTGCTGGTGACCATGATATTCATATAACTATTCCTCCGTAGGATGTTCCCAAAGATCACAGATATACAACATATAGGACGTATGTCCGGTCTGGGACAGGTATGTTCAATCTGACGCTAATTAGTAGTAAATAATCAAAGCATCCCATTCCTAGCAAACCAAATTGCAGACGAAACAGACAACATCAAAGGGTATAGCCATGACGGTCGTAACCAACAAATAACTTACTACAACGTCCAGCATTATCGTCTTGCAGAATTGCTTATGCCACGATTGCTGATCCCCCCAGTATAATCGACAGGCAACCGACCCGTCTCGTCTGCCATGCCTCCGCTGCGTCTTGACGGTGACGCAAGGCTCGCCGAGCTCCCATTCTTCTTCGAGTCCAGCGAAAACGCGTTGCCAACCACGACAGGCATGCTCAACCGCCTAATCCAGCCCTTCGGTTTTTCCGGACGGAGTGTGATAGGCCTCTCTGGCGGACGGAGGTCCCTGGGAGACGGCGCAGGATCCGGCGCCCTATACTTCGACGCCGAACAACGATCGCATCCACAGTATGGAGCATGGTCTGCCGACGGATCATTAGGCGTCGTCGGCCGCGAGCGGGAGTGCTGATGCTGATGCTGAGGGGATTGCGACGACGCAGGTGCCGCGAGATGCGTCGTGCTATACGAATAGCGATGTGGGAAGGCTGTCCGCGAGGCGTCGTGCTGGGAGCGGTACGTCCGCGCCCCCGTCATGGAGGGCTCCATGGTATTACGATCTCCGAAGTACCCATCTCCTCTGCTTGCATCCCGAGAAGCGACAACGCGTGCACGATCGCGCTCCAGCTCTCGCGCTCGTTCCTCCAGCTCCCGCTCCTTTTCTCTAAGTACTAGCTCCTTCTCCCGGAGCTCGAGCTCTTCCAGTTCCTGTAGCCGCTGCCGTCTCCGGGAGAGTTCATCAAGCTCGGCAGCTGCGGGTGCTCGAGTCTCATTGATCATAGTCATGGTCCGCTCACGAATGGGCAGCTCTGACATGCGATATCGACCGCTCTCACCTGCGTATGACATCGCACGCTCAGCTGGAGGGGACATGGGTCGTGGCCTGGGAGACGTCGGCGTCTTCTCTCCCCCTTGAGTCTGGTATTTACTTGCGATTTCATTCACGCTCAGAGGTAGTCTGGGAACCTCTCTCGGTGGCGGGGAGGCGGGAGCATTCTAGAGGGAATCTCTATAAGCGAAAGAGAAAACCGGCAATATATGAAGAAGTCACTAACACCGCGATCGTAGCGGCTGCGCATTGTCGCAACAATACTGCCATTGCTCGTGACAGAATCTCGACGACCAAGATCGCGAGACTTGGCGCTAGACTCAGTAGCTCTAGCCTTCGATTCCTGCCCAGAGCCCGTCTGTTGTACGCCGAGCTCCCGGTCATCCAAGATATCACCCTTTCGATAGGCGTCAGAACCAGAACCAGCCACGGACGACCGCTTATCCTGCTCCTGCTGATAGGAGGAGATATCGGGCAGGGGACGGCGAGATTGGGCCTTGGGGGCGGTGATATGGCCATTAGCCTCCTGAGACGTACCCGGAGATGTAACAGATTCGTCGTCCTTAGGCTGCAGTTCAGTCCGTGTCGGAATTGCATCGGTCTTAGCTACAGTGCGGGCATCGGGAGGAAGCTCCTCCATGGAGGATTCCGCTAATCGAGGCAAAGTGGTGAAGCTCGGTTGAGAACCTACCGAGGTCTGCGACTGCGATTGACGTTGTTGTTGCTGTTGCAAATCTTGCAAACCATCATGCGCTGGTCTACTTTGAACGGGCGACGGAGGGCCGGAACTGTTACTCCTGCTCCCAGCGACCGGTGGAAGGGGGAAATGTTTGGGAGGCGTAGGGAAGGATTCCAATGCTAATCGAGGGCTGGATCGTCCTTGCCCGTCTTCCTGGCTTCGGCCATGATCAGAGGTAGACCCGTCAGTGCTTGTATGAGATGGTTGCTGTCTGCCCTGGGGAGGATTATACTGTGGCGGAGGTTGTTCAAGGGGTGTATACTGCCCAGACGGAGATCTCTTCCCCTGCTCCCTGCCTTGCTCCCCGTTGGGCATCCGCAGACCATCGTCCACTCCAAAAGGCCTGGCTCCACCCATACGCGCCTCGTACTCCTTAGCTGACATCTCTTCGTCCCGGTAATCCGCGGAGATCGATAATGACTGCTGGGCATCTGGGTCTGACAAACCTTTGGGCACCTCGCCGACCCATCCACCCTCACACAGGGCCCTCCATTCCCCAAGCTGGCCGACAGTCGGCGCGAAGCGCCTCACTCCTTCACACGAACGCAACCACTCGGCATCTGCAATTCGGGATAACGCGGCTGCGACGTTGTACGTCGTCGAGGTGTACCGTTGTGTAACGAACAATGCGTGGTTGCTGTGGATCAAGGGTTTCCAGACACGCTATCATCTGAGTTCACGTTAGATGAGGATGGGAGTAAGTGACTGACTGTTTGTCCTGTGACATCTCAGGCCCTAAGACCGACAGCAGGTTGATGTAGCGGGCGTGTTCTTCAGTAGCTTCTCGTACGTTCTTCTTCGACTTCTTCTCGTACAGCTGGCCTGCAAGGACGTGGTGGATTATACAAGAGCGCAGTAAACTTGATACGTACCAGCCTGCTTGATCCTGGCATTGGCGTTCGCGATCCTCTCGTCGTGCGCTTTCTCCTCTTTCTGAACGTACATCTAAGGGGCACGATATAGGTTGGGATTCAAGCGTAAAGCTTACCGCCAGCTTCTTGAACCACTTCTTCACTTCGTTACTGAGCCCATCGCACTCCTTATCCGCAACCTTCGCGAACTTGGTATCGACATCGGAAAGTGCCTCGAATATAGTCGCGCTCGCATTCAGCGCATTAGCTGCAGGTAGAAGGCCCTCAGACTCCGAACCGGAGCAGAAACTTCTTGACAACCCACCTGCAATCTCAGTCGTACATTTCAGTCCAGCAGCCTCCCTGAGCGCTTTGGCGAGCTTCTTCTGGAGGGCGACGATCGCACTTGCAGCCTCACAGTAATCATTCAGTACATTGACGAGCGTCTCCAGGGATTTGCAGCCCTTGTGAATTTCAGCACGTTCCGATATGACTGGCGCAGGACGGGGATTGTTGGCCATGTCCCATAGATATCATACAAAGAGAGTATCAGGAGCAGACGGCCGGTGTACAAGCGCAGCAACGCGGAAGAGTGAACGTTTAACCTTACTATTCTCAGCCTCCAGTGTGAAACAGCCTGTAGCACTAAGATACCGCCTATCGCCTTAGTTCACATAAATGCCTCATGCAAACTATGATGAGTGTCCAAGCATAAAGTCGCGTACGCCATTCATCAATAGGATCGCAACAGGATGAGATCAATTCGTCAGAGGTAAATCATGAAGCCAGATTCATTCTGGCCTGATCGCTGATAGTACAAAAGCGAGGGCAGCTCCCCTTTATTATCCAAACCCAGTGAGGAGTATGTACGTGCTTGCTAGTGTTGTGCTTTGTAGTGGATGCCGGTATGTAATGAAGGAAAGAAGTCCTCCGTGTCGAAAGAGGATACGCCAAGGGTGTTACGGGAGTTCATCCCATGCCCACGTTCCATCGGATGACTCCGCTCCGAACACCATGGACCTCCGAGGCGCTACACCCCTTGAGGCGTAGGCTGCTGGACAGGCATTTCCCTAGCCTGCCCCCGCATATCCTACTGCAAGTCAATAAACTCCATCCCAAATCCCCAGGCGAAATGCATTACTCACAATTCGTTGCTTCTTTTGTGGTCGTGGTCGCACTCCGTTCATACCAGGCTTCCCACTCCCCTTCCCCGCCTGCCCGTTCACGTTCGCATGACCATTAACCCCATTGACAATGCCGCCGCCGCCGCCCGCGCCGGGACCCTGGCTATTCGCATGCCCAACGTTATCTTCGTGCTCGCGTTTCTTACTACGCCGGATACTAAAGGGGTCTTGGCTCGGCGTCGAGGGAGTTGGAGCGCCTCTTGGCGTTGATGCGGATTTAGTGGCAGGTGGGAGGCGGGACGCAGTCCCGTTCGCAGCGGGTGTGCCGGTGGACTGGAGTTGTGTTTGTTGGTGAGGGACGTTTGGTCTGGCAGTCCCGGTCCTAGGTGTGTTCCCGGCTGTTACAGGACCTCCGGGATTCGATGGGGGAATGGATTGCGAGCGTGAGGATCCGGGTGCTTGTCCTGGTACTGTAGTGCCATTGGGGGCCAAGCTCTTCTCCTTCTCCTTCATCTGCCTCTTCATCTCTTTCTGTAGATAGGATAAGGATGTGAGAAAGCCCACGCAAATAGTCCGTGGGTACTCACTCGTCTCTTTCGATCTTCTCGAGCTTGCGGCGACTCTTCAATTAGGCTATTGATATTCCACTAAATAGACAGAAAATTTTTAAGTCACAGTGACATGATTGCAGGGTAAATGAACGCACCCCTACAAGCCCGCCCGTCGGGACTGTGAAGGCATCAATCTGCGTTCGTGCATCGAACGGCACGATAGCGATCCGCTGTTTGGGCGGAACTTGCATCATTGTCGTCAAGTAGTCATCCTTCTTCATGGAGTGCTTGCCTGGGGCGGCCTGCGTCGGTCACGAGCTGAAGGAGCGGTGGCACGACACATACCAGGTATCCCTTGAATAAGATACTTGTAGTTCTTCTTCTTCCTTAAATCTTCTTCCTCTCCGTCTCCAGGACCACCGGGGGTCGACGCAGCGGCAGGCGTAGCTACCTCCTTGCCCTTGCCCTTGTCGATAGGTGTCGGAGCAGACCCTATCGGCGGTGCTGCCGTCGTGGTGAGGAATGGGCGGACATACTGATCGTACGCGGGTAGGAGGCGAAAGCGGGCGAGGAGGTCCTGGGTGCTCGTCAAGGGCGGCGTTGACTGCGGCGGGCCTGTTCACGGATCGAGACATGGAAAACAAGTGAAGTCAGTGAAACTGCACGGAGTGAACGCGCAAAAGTCGTGCGAGACCTGGTGGGGGCAGGTAGAGGGCGGGCGGGTCGTGCGACCGGGAGGGGCCAGCAATGGCGTTGGCGCTGGCGGCGACGGCGGGTGGCATGGGCTCGTCGACGTCCATGGCGATGAGGTCGGCGGAAGACAAGAGATCAGTGCAATACGCCACTCGCGCGCTCGACGGCGATGACAATGCGTGGGAACGAATTGCTAATAATGCACCGGACCCTCCTCCCGCCTCTGACACAGGTTTGCGGTACAGCTTGCTGCATAGACTCACTTCCTTCCAGCTCAGCTGGGGTGGCCACCGATTAACTGTGCCTGGGCACGGAACATTTTAATGTGTACTTTCCTGGATTTTCAGTGCGCCTTTTGTGCGTAGAGAAAGTGATGATGCGAACACCGGGCTTCACAAGCAGCTTTGCATCCCGCAGAGTCCTACGAATGGGCAGGGTCGAGCGGGATTTATCCATAGTTCTTTGCGGCGCGCTCTGGCTGAGGTCTGCTACATGAACCTTCGCACGAAATGATACACTTGCAACGATGAGTGAACTAGTGGCTATGATTCATCTCGCTGATACGGGAACGAGCTCATGAATATCGCGCAAGATTGGAAGATGTTCCACGTTGTGGCCTACGATTTATTGGCATGGGTTTCTTTCTACCTGGGAATAGCTCCTAAAGAGCAAAATGGAAATCCCGGACAGTTTACATCCGGCAAATGAAATGAGTGCTCAAGGCATATGCACTGCCTGTTGCCTGAAGACGGATCTTTTCTATCCCCGCATTATGAGAAGCTAAAGCCAGCGACTCTCATGTCGACGCTACTGTTCCGCGGAGTAGTTGTGCTGAGCAGCCGCTCCGAATCCTACACAAGGCGATCGTCTCAGCGTCGGGGGTTATTCGAGCTATGTCTAGTGTGCTATCCCTAATTTCGAGTGAACAATTCGATCGGGGCGATTATTCACCGCTTATCAGCGTCGTCTTCATCATCAGATCAGATGGGTCCTCTCGTCATTCTAGCGCCAACAAATGATCCAAACTGTCAATAGAAAGGTCTATGTGGGATACGCGCATAGCCTTCGATGCGTATATAACTCCTCGCAGACCGTCCTCAAGGTGAGTATTTGCTCCCATCGGCGGCTCCTCCATCTTCATTCTCTTTAAGCTCTTCTCTGTTGCGCTGGACGCTGATGGCTCATCTGACCATTGTTTTATTCGCATTGTCTGCAATATTTTTTCCGCAACTCAGCAGGGCCTTGCCCTACGGCTTAGACAATAGAGAAGTATCTACTGGAGGATTCGATCCTTCGAGACTCACCAAGGATACGCTCAGTACCGCCCAGAATCGCGGGAGGTCGAGTGTCTTGCCGCTGAAAAGGAGTGCACAAAAGATAACCTCGATGGGCTTAGGGGACCAGTATGACGTGTATGTCTTGGGCTTCTCCCGTGATCTTGACTTTGCGCCTGACAAGTTGCCAGGATATATGATGTAGTCATACAAATCGGCAACATCAGTACTCCTGTGCAACTAGGTGATGCACTGCCTGGTTCCGAAGCATGTACTTGGCTGACTGTAATCCATTTTCGCGATAGACACTGGATCTAGTGATTTATGGGTTATCACAGATGCATGCAAGACCCAGAGTTGCAACTCTACAACGAGTCCTCGCTATCCTTCGGCGTCAGTATCGAATCCTGAGCTCAACTTCACAATAGACTACGGCGATTCTCTTCACCGAGCCATGGTCTCGGGGTCCATCAACAGTGATAGTGTGCAATTCGCCGGATTCAGCATGAGCAATCAGCTTTTCGGGGCTGTCAATGTCTCTAATACCTCGGTACATCAATTCAATGATGCAGGCATCGTCGGGTTTGGCTTCCCACTCTTGAGGTATGTTATCCGCGTGCAGCTATGGCATGTATGCAAGGATTCACCTACATTCCTTGGAGCGCGATTGAACGCGATAGTGCAAGAAGTTCGGTACGTGGCATGAGCCTCAGACCAAGTCCTCCACCATAATATACAATATAGTCAGATCTGGCATCAGGCCAAAGGAACCTTGCGGACCAGTTCTTCTCAGCCATGGCAGAGAATGGCACCCTATTATCTCGCTTAGCCGTTTCCGGCCAACTAGAGCAGGCGATGTTCTCGGTGAGGATCCCCTTACTGTGCGGGTGAACCTAGCTCAGAACTGTGGTTACAGTTGGCTTTACAGCGAGATGTGATTGACATTAGCAGTAATCCCGGCAGATTAACCTTGGGAGGGTTGCCCAACGGTATCGATAACAAGTCACTGACATGGGTACCTGTACGGCTATACACGGAAGAGAACGGCGGTGCCGCTCCTCCATCATTCGCACCCAGCGAGGTGAGTGTATCAAAGACGCCGCGTAATGAGATGCTTACCGGTTGTATCTCAAGACTTATCCTCTGTTAGTCTATGTTGGGAAACATCGCCATAGGTTAACTTTACTAATTTGTTGCCTGATAGCTACTGGGAGGTAATGCTGGACGCAGTATATTTTGATGGCAAGAAACTCCCTAATCCGACTGGCAACATCTCCCAGGGAGTATCTGCCCTTATCGACAGCGTGAGTCTCGGAAAATCCATCATCACATCGGATGCCTGAGCCCTACTGACACTTCGGGCTGTAGGGCACGTCATTCATTCTAGGGCCGCAAAATAACATCCAGCAGATTTTCGGGACTGCATGCGATACGCAACATACTTTGGCTTTCGAAATCGGTGGGAAGATGTTTCCCGTTGATCCCCGGGATCTTCTCAGTCAACAGCTCCGTGGAAATCCGTCCGTGTATAATGCCTGCGTGGCGAGCGATAGCTTCGCTACGGATCCAGCTCAGAGAGGCGCCTTGTTTAGTTGGGTTCTAGGCGATACGTTCTTCAAGTCGTGAGAACTACATCGAGCTCCTCTCCCCCTTTACAATATTCTGATGACGTGAATGCAGAAATCTTATTGCGTTCTACTTTGGGAATTTGACGCATCCTTCGGCTGACCCACCCAGGATAGGATTTCTTTCGACGGTTAGCAGCGATGCCAGCAAAACGTTCACGGCAGACATCAAGAAGGCTCAGGAGGATCGAGGGGCTTTCACTTGTACGTGACAGATTCCTTTGGGTAGCAGCGATCAGAGTTTGACATCACGGGCAGACACCAGCGACAGCCCATATGTCGCAGCCACAGCCACAGCCACAGCCCGTTCATCCGCTAGCGGGATGCACGTCACAGACTCCATTTACATGCCCTTATTTACAAGCCTTGCTTTGTTCTCCTTGCTCCGGCTGTAAGTAGCCGGTAAGCGTGGATGGGTTAGGAAGTCGCCAGGAGTGCAAAGTCAAGAGAGCACATCTATGATAGGCAATATGCCAGAAAAAGCAAACAAAGCCGTCCACGGCAATTTCAGAGGATAGTATTGAGCGACTGCGGAGTGGGAGCCGCAGCTTCGAGGAGCTGAAGTCTTTCATAGGAGTCCAATGTACATGATTACAGACATAGAGATAATGTATCATGCAAGATGAGGCCGCAATACGACTTGTCAGTAGAGGGCCATTGCTATGCATGGCAGGACACAAGTCCTGAGTTGTGTCTGATAAGTGATAGCATTGGGTGTATAAATGTTCCAATTGATGTACACAGTACTCTTTCTTATGCACATATTGAAATCCCTTATATATGCATTTGCAATGTCCCCTTCATTCATACTTTGTCCTCCTGTGGCTCTGCCATCATTGTACCATAAAAGTCCCTGCCACTCTGACATATTAAAAGTTGGTCTGTATTGGTGGCTACAAAAAGACTACAAAATTGTATTTGTACCCAGTGCAAGGGATAGTAGCAGCTGCACTACTAGACACAAGTAACATAGATCAAAGTGCTCCTCTGCTGCCAATCAAAGATTGGCAGCTTTGTGACACAGGTCTTTTGTCCCCAGTGGATGAGATAGTCAATAATACCTGCAGACTCCAGGTAACATCCTACCAGAGCCAGAGCGCTTGTCCACTGCCAATCTTCAATTGGCAGCTCCCTTGCATTCATTTCCCCAAAACTGAAGGTCAGACATCAGAAAGGATACTCAAAGAGTACCCCAAGCAGCAGAAATGAAATATATGTTACACATGTACTAGTTTCAGTTTCTCATGGGGACATATAGAGACCAATGAGCAGAAGAAATCAGGGTTCCAGAGGCAGCAGAGATTGAAAAACACAGGCCCAAGATGCCTGTGACCGGAGAGACTTGTATCATAGTCTCTGCCAACCACACATCGACTCAGACTATGTGTGTGAAAAACAAACAATGTTGAGACTAATTCCCACAGTCACAATCCGTCAAACTATTCAGCAGTCAGTGTATTATTTCAGAACACAAGTGCAACATTCAAGAACCTCTTATAACCGACATAAGATCAATGTGTATGTACCAGTAATGATTGGATTAACAGGAAGCACATCCCACCAAGTTGACATGCTTCAACTGCTGCACGTCCTAGACTAATGAGCAAGTGGGCAACTATGACATCACTCAACTACAGAAATGCACTTTCCGCAGTCAAGCTATGTCATAGTAAGCAGGAGCCAATGAGAAGCCAGAGATCCCAACCGGCGCTGGCACCTCACCCACCGACTATAAACAGCCACAGAAGTCAATTCCCACAGTAACAACATGCCACACACAACAAAGTGCATGCAGTAAAGGAAGGAGATACGATTAAATGCTCGAAATATTCCAGTAGACGGATAACCCAAAACCACATCTTCATAGAAGAAACCACGGAAATACATGAACAACCTGAGACGAAAACACAATGTGATTGCAAACAGACACTACAAATCCGATTTTGTAGTCTTTTTGTAGTCTCCAATACAAGCGGAAATTGAATATTGTATTCAAATATGCGGCGCAAAAGTGGCACACATTCTCGGCAACACTGATTCCCACGGGTACAACGTTCGGCATGCACCCAATTTTTCTGGTAAGGACTCATCCTTCGTAAACTCAGGACTCGTAACCGGAGATGATGCTTCTATTCCACCTTAATATGCTTTGACCGACCAGTGAATACAGCAGAACAATAACTACACAACATCTAATATATAGCGCACATGCCTCTATGCACAGTACAAGGCATAGCATATAATCATCAACAGAAAGTACGGGATTCCAAAACCCAGAAGACCAGGCTCATCGTGGGAACAGAATCTCCCGAAGGATATTTCACATGGTAAACAGCTCTGCTTAAAGCTCTAATAGGCAGTCGACCTCAGTGGCTATGAGCCGCGGTGGCTACAAAGTCAATACAACCTCGGACGCACTACAAAATATATAATAGGCAGTCGACGATGGCTATGAGGTGCGGTGGCTACTAAGTCGTCGGACCAACTATAAAGGCTTCAACCAGCTTCAGACCTTAATTGTATGAACACGCGGTGACGGAGAGGTAAATGCAGGGAATGAATAAACATGCATCCTCGAATACACTGCATATCAAAGTGATACAATGTGCCGAAATCACAACTCAGACAAGGAAACCAACCGTGGGAACATAATCAACTCGAAGGATATTGCACACGGTAAGCAGCAGAGTTTAAAGCTCTAATGGGCAGTCCACCTCAGTGGCTATGAGCCGCGGTGACTACAAAATCAATACACTCTACAAAAATGCAGTCGACAGTGATGGTTACAAAGTCAATGCAGCATCAGATTGACTACAAAATATATATAAGAGACAGTCGACATTGGTGGCTACCAGCTGCAGTGACTTCAAAATTGACACCATATAGCGACGAATCTTACTGATGCACAGTCAAGCCCAAAACATATGAAACAGTGAATCCAACAGTAACAGACAATGAGAGACTGGTCAGATTACAAAAGCAGCAAAAATTATAAAGCTCAGGCAAAATATGTCTACAATTGACCTAATCAAAACATTACACTCAAAGACAGAGAAAGCACATTACTAGTTGTTAGAACTCTTTCCATGAACAGACTGCTTCTCAAGCTGGATAGCCTCCCTCAACTGCTGATGAGCGACTTTACCAGCCCCAGAGGCTGCTGCAGCAGATACCTTCTGCTGCTCATACCAAACCACGTCCTTCAAAACCTGACGATAATCTTCATCCACACAGATAGTGTCCCACTCTCAAAGACAGGACAAGTCCACCTGCTCATCACCGGGATCTTTGTAATCATGTCCCAGAGACTGCAGAAGAATGTCGACCTGAGACAGAGGAATATTGTTAGCATCCAATACAGCCTGGATGATCTTCTTCGCCTTGTCCAACTCTCCCAACTCCTCCCGATGTTGAATGTCTTGAGGATAATACCCCTGTACCAACACCATCAAGGCTTGGCTCATAAGCGTCTCTATCCATGATAAGGCAAGCTAAACCCAGAAAAGGAATTTTGAGCATGGGCTTGTCGGAAAAGTTAGGGAGAGCCAGGGCCATATTGACCATGAGATGAGAAGCACCGGGATGAACCTGGTTAGTAGTCCATCCGCCCTTGCGATGGTCCACCCGACAGTCAAATTCCATAAGATGCATAGATGAATACATGTAGAAATGGCCCCTGGTTGCGATACTCTTCACTGGAGTGTAAACACAATGCATAATATTGGGCAGCTGGATACTAAGCACCAGGCACATCAATAAAATATAAAGAATAAAAATATGAGTGAATTAAAGCTCACAGAATATCACCACATTGCAAACAAACAGTGACAGCCTTATGAGGCACAGTTTGACTGGGAGTTCCTGTAAAGAGATCCATAGCATGGTAGAATCAATCCACAAGACGGTCCCGAGATCGAATGCCCTGCTGAGAAACGTCCACGAAAGTCCACATCTTCCCTCCCACTCTTATAGCCATCCAAGTACCGGCACCGGCCGCATCATGATGAATGCGAGTAAAAAAAGTCCCACATCTGCAGTTGCCAGCCATCAGGATGCATACTCTGTGGCCCACTAAAGGTCTCGGGCCCAGCTATTTCCTTTCCTTTAGCATTCTTATTGAGTCGAATATGCCAGTCCCGCCAGTTTTGATGAACTGCGGTAGCTTGCTTGTTGATGTCCCTATTATACATGAGAGAGACATTAACCGGGAAAATAAAGAACTCGCGCAATAACCCAAGGCATTGCTGACCAATCAATAGAATAGCTGTCTAATAAGTTGCCACACATCTTCGGACTATCCTCAGAATCTGGCTCAGTGGTGGCGGCTATAAAATCACCCAGTTTCAATTCCAAGTGGAGATCCGCAACAGGACTCTTGGTATAAGTTTCTGAAGCTGTACGAAGTCAAGCCTCTAACCCGAAATCAAAAAAGAAAGAGTTGTAAGAATACGTTCATTTGAGAATAAACAGATCATACCTTGAATAGAAACGGGATTAAGCAAAAAACCCTTCATAAGATTTACAGATGAGAAATCCCATTCAATGGAAGGAAGAGGAAATCCTCTGACCAGAACAGGAATACCACAGGATATCTTATCCTTGATAAGCTGAACTACCATAGTGCGATCCTCCAAATCTGGATCATTGATGTTCTTACACAAATCACGAATATCGAAGATATACACAAAAGAGTCTTTAGACTCAATTTGGGATATATCCGGAGCGAGGCCATAGAACGCACACCCAAAACATCCTATAAAACAATGAAGATAGAAAATATATCCGATCAGAAGAAAACATACCAGACCATCTTGACCAATAGGCGTAATCCAAGGCTCCATAGTAACTACACCGCTGGCCCATTTGACTTGACTGGTACCAGGAGGAAACTCTACACCTTCTACCCCAGCAACCATATCCATGACACCCAACTGAGCCGCCATATAATCCACATCAGAATCAGTGAGACTAGTCAAAGTACTCGGAGGAGCACTAGAAAACCTGGATACACCATCAAGGTTGAAATCAACACCGAAAGCTGGAAAAGACATCGGCTGAGATGACATATTATCCGAGACGGAAGGAGACAGTGAAATATCTCTTGATCTGACAACAGATCCGACAATGCTGGGTGTCCTGGAGACAGATCGAGTAACGGACCAACCTCAAGTTGCAGGAGTTCAATAGGAGAGCATATGCCTAACACACAAATTGAACCAATATAAAAGACAAATAATGTAAAACCAACCTGGCCACACTGCACCCGGTAAATAGACCATAAGACACGGGCTTCTCCACCAAGGCCTTCCTAGAAGATGAAACCCAGGAAAGACCTTGATGAGTATGTTCCATGGCTCCAGACAACACAAGGTTGTATTTTTGAAGTTGCAGATCAGGATGGAAAGTGTATACATCCGTGCAATCCCACTGACCCCAAATCTGAGTGGTCCCTCGATACCAGATAGATTTGGAAGCAGGTTGAGTACACAACCAAAGATCCCCAACATCTGGTGTATCCACCATAAGGGCATGAGGGTCAGTGGGCAAGAAGGGAGCCTTGAACAACCGGAAATAAGCAGGATGACCCTGGGGACGGACAACACTGGGCAGCTCTTTCATAACTACCGCCACAGAATGAGATTGCCCGGAAATGTCAGGATGACCAGTGGAAAAATCAAGCTTTGGAATCCGGACTTCAGAAGATAAAGACATGATGGGGAGTACACAACCAAGAGCAGTCAAACAGCCAAACGATCAGTAAAGGCGCTACAAAGCGAAGGACCAAGTAATCACAGCCAATCACAATCG
>NW_006920418.1:973116-978661 GCF_000344685.1 Gloeophyllum trabeum ATCC 11539 | reverse complement strand
CATTACGATCTCAGCGACCCGAGAAGTTTGAAAGCGTCGAACTTAGCGAATTATAACCGATCCTAGCTTTGCCAATAGGCCTGACTCGTCGAGTGAATTATCTCCGCCATCGATTCAATTAGCTCCGGTGAGTCTCACATAGCGGAATAAAATTAAACAAGTCCTTTTAGTGTTTTCTACTCCCGTGGGCCCGAACCTACACTCGGTTCCGTGGTTTGTGACTTTGCTTGCGCCGTTTCGGAGATAAATACTCCGGAGCGTCCATTAGTGTTTGTTTCAGGCGTCAAGGTTTTGTTTTATTTTTCTAGGTCTTCCTACGGACTACCCTACGGCGTCTTACTCCTCCTTTCCCCCTCGAACTATTAAATACCCTTCAGTTGTCTCGGACCGCCTTCACCCATATCACGGGGTTTAGGTTTATTTCCTTTGGTCCTTGGTGATTGTTGTGTGTCAGTGCATATCACCGTATATGCATATTCATAAATTTGTCATAAGTTTCAGGATAGAAACACATGGTAACATGCCCCTTAGAGTCCCGGTGTCACCCCGTCCTCCCTCTCGGTGCCTCGGAAATAAACTTATTGTCCTGGCAGATCCCAGACACTACAAAGAGCTGAAACCCTAGGATGTATGCCCATCATCCTGAGCATAGCAGTAGACGTACCAAGAATTGCCTCAGTTTCTACCATTTGACATACTTCTTCAACATCTCAGTCCGCATACAAGTCAATATATGCATCCAGGAGAAGAGCAACGGCAGATGCACCCTGGTTGCTCGCGGGGTTGACATCTGCATCGTGCTCGCCAACGGGAACGCAAGGCGGGCCCGAACGTATGTCTAAGTCAGCTCCGCATTCATTGACTGTTGTCCAAACGTACTCCCGAATCAGCCGGCCTCGCGCAAAGCACCCCTGTATGTGTTCCTGGAAATAATTGTGACCTCTATGTTCAGGCCGGCCTCCGTGCTGACTAGAGTAACCCAGCGGTAATCACCGCAAGTAGATAAGGCAATGCTCACCATCCAGACGTCGTGTGCATGCAGAGCAAACAGTGTTTTTATATCCAGCACCAACTCCCATGAGCCCGCGTACGTGCTTGTCGTGCCTTCGCTGTGCTTATCTCCACGGGCAGCTTGACAATGATTGACAACGGTTGACGAGATCAAGAGCAGAATGAAGGAACAAGAGATAAAGGAGGGAGAGACGAGAGACGGGACAACTGCAGCTTAAGTGTCCGCCGGCACCGCTTCGAACTCAGACGGCTAGCCAGGCACTGGATTCCTGCTGATTTGTGAGGCATAGACGGAACGAGTACTTCCAAAAGTCAGAGTGGCACGACTATAGGGGTCTATCGTGACTACATAAACGTAGATAGAGCTAGTCGCATTAACGGCTAGATGAGCTCGATGCGTATGTGACTCGCTCACATGGTCAACCCTAATTGTAACGTAGCCTCCTAAATTAGTCAATGCAAACGTCTACCTATGACTTCTGCCGCAGAGTCAGAGCTCGCTACCCCCAGTCAGGGCTCAACTAAGCGGGTCTGCCGCACAGTGATTGCCTGAAATAGACAATAAATGCATGGCAATTGACTAGAATACACCCACCTCGGGTATGCGCCTCCGGACACCCAATATGCTCTGAGAGACTGTAATTGCTCTCGCCTATTGTATACCTATTGCCTCCTTTTTCATACAGTAGTCATCAGTTAAATATTGATTAGAGTATATTTGCCTTCGCCCACTCAGCACTTTGATGTGGCACAGGAGAATATTATATATTCCACACTTTTTTCCATTTTCTCCACAATACCCTTCAATTGCCACATTTTACATGAAGACGCTTGATGTCATCGACATCGTCTTCGAGGGGCCAAACAAAATATGTGTAATAGCTCACAGCAGATTTAAACTGCTGAAATATACTGTAAAATTGTGGGTTTTCACTGGGGGTCATCAGCTGGGCTCCAAAATGCTGGCATGGACTGTTCAGATACCTAGTGCCGATCATATGCCCGCTGCTTCCTACAGTCGGAGTGCGTTGTAACGAGGTCAGCACAGTAGGGTATAGACAAAGTGCCTCATTACTTAAAAAGCATCAACATTATCAGTGGGTCTCGATTTCATGAGGATAGGGTCCTACATGACTGCATTCAGATACTCCATTTGTGCGAGCTTTGCAGCATCCGTGGGATGATCCTGACCAGGTGGGAAAGTTGAATCGATTTCCGACCGCAACAGAGCATAGCACGATGGATGAGAGACGAGACAATAGAGTATGTTACACAATGTCAGAGCCCGCTATGATTGAGCTGACAGAATTTGACACTACGATGGGAATGGGAGTCTGGGCACCCTTCGCATCTGGATCATTGAGCTGGACCAAGGTCAGTACACCATTGTGAGCTCATTGTGCCAAGCTTACCAGATAATAAAAGAGATCATCGTACACAGAGCCCTCATTTAGGCGCCTTGTGGCTTGTTTGTGTCCTAACTGGGCCAATGCTTTCATGTATTGCCCGAGGAATGGGAAGTATGGGAGGAAGTCTGACGCCCAAGGAATCTGCTGGGTCAAGGCTGGAAGGCTACATACGTCGGCTTGTCAGGACAATCTGTCGACGACATCCGAAAGGTAGCATTACTCACTAGAGACCCTTTTCCAGATTTTGTACCAACTGATGTTCATCCCCATTGCACATGAGCTCAAACCCTCCACTAAAGCTGTAGAAATAGCACCACAAAGGCTATTAGGCGTCACCACCTATGTGACTGTTGAAATCAGCCTACGCTATGTCACCCATGATATCAAATCTGTAAGACACATGTTTCAGCTGCATTAGGAGGGCAGTGATAGAGGTCACCCACGTAAAGAAGCTAGTCCACTGTGCTAGGTCAACCCTGCCAGTATTGCCATACTTCTCTAGACTACCTTTTAATTCATCCACCAATTGTGCAGCCCTTCTGGCTATGGCGGGTTCATATCCCTTCACGGCAGTGGGAGTGAAGGCCTGGTTCCACACTCTCCTAACTTCTGCATGCTGATCCTTGTTGCGGGCACCGATCAATGACCTGCCCTTCGCCTCCTTCGCCCCAGCACCTTTCTTTCCAGAAATACGCCTGCCTTCCCACACCAGTAGATAGAGAGAGGCTGTAGAGAGCCACAGCAGACGTCACGGGAGGAAGCACTCACATGGTCTTTTTGGCACTCCATCTGGACCCATGATGGAAGGCAGGAGGTCAGCATCGGTGACGGACAACTCATTAGGCCCTAACATAAAACAAAAAATAAGCGAAAAAAATATGGGTCTGACCAAGGGACAATACACACTGATGCGAACTATTGGTCTGTATTTCGCATGAAGTTCTTGCCGGCCTTTGAGTTCTGTCAGAGCAGCAAACGTGTTGATTGAGGCTAAGTGAGTATCAAGCATGCTCAACGGATCCATTCCCAAGCGTGATCTCAGCCGTAGACTGGGGGCCCATTCCAGAAAAACCGCTGCGGCTGGGCTTTTTGAGTATCTCTCGAGATGCCTCTCTGAAGACGATAGCACTCAATGGGAAGTTATCTGTGCTGGTTCCAAACTTCGAATGGTGCCTTGTGATACCGACATGTACGAAGACTATATCAAAGGTCAGACCAATGAAGGCTGGAATCTGTGTGAGAGGGACCATAGCAATCAGTCAGCCACATGCTCCGGGATACCAATGTCATTTATGGTTCTCACAATGCTGTTCACGATATATTCAACAGCGATGGCATGTGTCACGGTGATCATAGCGAGGATGAGCAACGTGGAATAGAGCAATCCGGACTCTAGTATAACCCACGAGCAGCGGACAGAAGACATTTGCGGTTCCCACCCTGGACATGCGTGTGCTTGCCACCTCGCGGTCCACCCGCCAGATGCGGTACGCCAAAGCCACTGCACATTAAAGCATGATATGCTAGCGGTGAGGACTTCCCCCTGGAACCTGGATATCATATACTCACGCGTAGCAGATAGATTTGTTGCTAAGGTCAGCGAGTAGAAGAGTATGATCTGTGGACCAGTCTGGCCCTTGGCAGATGAATTGAGAATGTAGAGGATGCTCCCTATAGTCTCCTTTTGGTATTGCAATACTTGCTGGGTATGATATCGAGACTCACCCAAAGATGCACCCCAGCAAAGCAAGGGGAACACGACTGCCACCCAGCTCTTCCAGACGATGTAGCAGCGGTAGATCTACCAAACCAAACCAACCTATAAACAGGAAATCTAGATAGGCATGCTCTAATACATACCACAACGGCATCACCAATGAGAGTCTGCAGACCATAAATTGTGTTATCAAGCAGCTGGGGTGGCTTATTGAATGAAGAAAGCGACTCTTCCGGCCCTAATGGCCTGGAGAACATATATGCGACAAATGCATGTGTCGTGAGGTAGATGTCAAGGATCATCCTCTGGGTTCATATACGGTCAGGCCCACTCCTGAGCAAGGGACTGGGATTATGCACACAATGGTGCTCAAGCCCCATAATGTGCATGCTACGATGAGCATGCCATAGTGAACTCGTATACCTTTCTGTAATGCCAGCACCCAGATCGTGATAGCGAAGGTGCACGTAGAGAAACCTATAGTAATATAATGAGGACTGTCTGATGCACTAGAGGATGATGATCCACACACCATACACAATCCCCTGTAGGGAGGCGGATACGATTGGGGCAGTGGCATTGGTTCCAGTCACTAGGAGACCCATTGCAAAGCGGATGGAAGGTCTTCATCGTACAGTACTGGCATGTCAGATTACGAGTCCTGAGTTTATGAAGGATGAGTCCTTACCCGCAAAATTGGGTGCATGCCGAACGTTGTACCCCGTGGGAATCGAAATGCCGAGAATGTGTGCGACTTTTTGGTTGTAGTCTTGACTAGACTGTGTAATGTCCGCTTTAAAGTCCGCTTGTATTGGAGACTACAAAAAGACTACAAAATCGGATTTGTAGTCTCTGTTTTCAATAATACTGTGTTTTCGTCCTGGGTTTTCGGTGTATTTCCATGGTTTCTTCTATGAAGAGTTTTTTTTGGGTCTTCCATCCACTGGAATATTTTGCACATTTTATCGTACCTCCGTCTTTTACTGCATGCTCGTTGTCATCTGTGGCATGTTCTTACCGTGGGAATTGACTTTTGTGGCGGTTTGTAGTCGGTGGCTGAGGCATATCGCCTCGCCGGTTGGGATTCGATGGCTGTGATTGGCTGCTGTCTACTTATGACGCAACTTGAGTGCATGTAATCAGAATAGCGGTCGTGCTATGTCATTGTTGGGCGTCGGGTGTTACCTTTGTGCTTTGCTATGTCAGACTTATTGTCCAGTGCTTTGTGTGTTGGATGCATGTTTATGTGTAGTTGTTTTGTTCCTTTTTTTGGTGTGTTGTACTGTTTTGTTTCAGCAAGTATCGTGGTTGTTTGTTATTTCAATGATTAGATTATTTGTTACCATGTGAATTTTGTATTTCGGTGGTTGATTTTCACATGCTATGTGTCTCTGCAGTAGGAATTACG
>NW_006920418.1:919289-968465 GCF_000344685.1 Gloeophyllum trabeum ATCC 11539 | reverse complement strand
TCTGGTTTCCTTTAGGCAGGTAGACGTACACTCCGCATCCAAAGACACGTAAGTGCTTGATGTCAGGAGCTTCTTTATTCAGGACCTCATAAGGAGTCAGCCATTGATGGCGCTTCAAAGGGGTCCGGTTGTAGACGTGAACAGCATGGTCTACTGCAAATTCCCACCAAGATGGAGGTGAGCAGGACTCTAGCCGCATTGACTGTGCTTTGTCCATTATAGTCCAAATGAAGCACTCAGCACGACCATTTTGTTGGTGCGCATAAGGTGTGCTCTGTCGGATTTTTATGCCCTCATCTTTGAGCATTTCAATGAACGCATCAGATTTGTATTCTCCCCCTGCATCGGACATCCACTCCTTAATTTTCCTGCCATATTGATTTTGTACGTAGGCAAGAGATTGACGAGTCTTAGCAATTGCAGCACCCTTGGAGCGCATATGCATGACCCATCCATAGGAGGTGTAATCATCAAAGAAGACAATTGTGTACCGATACTTATGGTACGAGTCTACGGGAAATGACTTAAGATCCGAGTGAATTAACTCAAACAGTTCTTTAGCCCGTAGAGTGGATGGTGGGAAAGCCTTAGAAGGCATTTTCCCTTCCGCACATCCAGGGCATACTGGGTCTTCCAATGGAAACTCCAGATTGGTGGGGAAACCTTTGGTGTGTTCCCTAGCTTGCCGCAGGACTTCTTTAGAAGGGTGTCCCATGCGACGGTGCATAATCCCATAATCGACCGCATAGATCGTTGGGAATATAGAGTACGCATCCGGTGCAGGAATTGTACTGACACTGTAGATAGTGTCGCCGGGCTGCCGCGGTAAACACCTGAATAGAGGTTCGCGCAATCCCTTTTCATATAGGCTTATGTGTTGGTCATTGCCAGACACTTTTAGTTTATCCTGGAGCAATACTCCGAGTGACATGAGGCGAATATTCAGGTCAGGTATATAGTATACTGGAAATAACCGAGTGGTTATGTTTCCGACGTCCTTGATATAATAATTCAGGACAGTCGTACCAAACCCGAGTATTCGTGCAAACCCATTCGCGGTAGACGCGGTCGCAGGTTGCCTAAATTCCTCAAAGTTGATGAAGTCACTCATGTCATAAGTGAAATGTCGAGAAGCCCCCAAGTCGAGGATCCAGGTGTTACCCTGTTGTGCCTTATCTTTCCCCTTACATTTTGCACACGCAGCATAAGTTTGCGCATGAGTGCAATATATTAATGCCAACGTTACAGGACTCAGATTAAGATCTACACTATGCTGCCCTAACTGTGATGGCGCATCAGTGGAGTCCTGTAAAGGGGAAGATGGCACGTACGAGTAGTGCTCGTCGATAAAGGTGTTCTGGTCGAAGCCAGCAGCATCCGCGATAGTGCGGTCCAGGTCTTCCTCGTCGCCGAGACTGACAGTCTCCCCCTGGTCCTTGTCACTACCCCAGTCAATAGACTGGTTGTCGTCGTGGTCGCTGTCCGCAGCGTCATCCGCGCAAGCGACTCCTTCAAAGCGAGCGCACTTGGACGCGCGGCTGGAGGCGACAGAGTCGGCATCCTCCATGTCGACATCCGGGTCCGGGTCGACTTGCCCGACAAGAGCGTCCAAGACCTTGATATCTTCTTCGGTGGGACTGATGTCGAGGTCCCGCGCGAGCTTGAAGGCTTTCTTGATCCGCTTATTATTGTAGTGACGGGTATCCGCCGAAGGAGGCGGGTGGAACGGACCTTGCTCTTTAACCGTCCGAGTCTTGCTGCCACTAGGCGTGATGTCGAGGACGTGAGCGATGGTTGGAGGAGGAAGGGAGACAGTCGAGGCGATGAGAATGTCGTGGGCATGGTGGTGATCATGGTTTTGCCCTTGACGCTTCTTGCCTGCGCGCTTGCCGTGATAAGGGTGCCTCTTCCCATCTCGCGCATTGCCACTGCTGCCCTGAGGGCGCTGCTGCTGCTGCGAGGAAAAGGAGGGATCGCCCAGCTTATGTTTCACTGCCGAGATCTTGTGCGCACCGAGTTTCTCTGGCTTCTTGCCTTGCGACTGGTCCCAAGCAGTGGTAACTGCTTCACGTACTGCACCTATGCTCATGTTGTCAGCAGAGGTAGCTTGGACCAGCATCTGCGCAATGTTCTCGTAGTGGCTGGGGAGCGCATAAAGGCAAATTAGACTTTGAATAACCGTGGGAATCTTGACCTTGGCCGCTTCCAGAGTGTCAAAATGTCTGGATATCTTCGCGAAGGCTGGAGCAGGGTGCTGATCCGCCGGAATCTTCATCGATAAGGCCCCCCGCAGCTCATTGTAAATGGCGCCGAGGGACATAGACGAATAGAGGGAAGACAATTGGTCCCAAGTTTCCTTGGCTGATTTCTTGTCCTTTATGTAGGAGGCGATGGCGGGAGAGCAGCGTAGACGAATCATACCCATAGCCCTGACATCTTTTTCCTTCCAGGCGTCAGCAGCGGTAGAGTCCCTGGTAGTACCGGAGATGATGACAGCTGGCTGCGTGATGCTGCCATCAACATTCCCCCAGAGGCCTTGGGACATAAGGTACGCCATCATTTGCTTGGACCAGGTAGGCCAGTTCAAGCCGTCAAGGACGGGGACAACAGCGATCAGATTGTTCAACATTGTTGTGGAGCGATTGAGAGATCTGAAATCTGTATCGAGATCTCATCAGTATCAGCGAAGCTATGCAGCCCGATAAGGGCGCACTGCTCCATGCTGTTGGCTCCATTAGGGAGTTTCCCCAGGATCGATCATCAAGCCTGATGGCTGCCGATAACAGCACCTACGGCGATGGTCACGCATCAAGCCGCACTGCAGCCTGTGAGGGCACATAGGGCGATGCACAGGTGAGTGAGGCACAACGCGCTGCAGCGAGTTACCGCGCAGACGCAAGCTGCCTATTTGGGCTCATAACCTGATGAAGAGTTATGGAGGCAGCAGCACGCACAATGCGCCCTACACAACTCACCTGTATTGAGTGGATGCTGTAGCTACTGGTAAAGCTCGTATGAACAACCCTTGTCATTAGGCAGCAGAGCTGCAGGGTTTATATACACTGTGGCCCATAGGCTGACTAAGCTACATGGAATATCTATAATCCTACTGAGCTCCACCTATGATGTCACTGACCCACATGAGCTCCGTGCCATTGTACAATAGTGGAATATACCAGAATGTTCCAGAGGGTTCCAGTACGTTCTGGTATGTTGTAGAACCTGGCAGCTAAGTCAGCGCCCAGTTCAACATCCATTGTAGCATGTGTCGTTTGGCGAGAAGTGTAGGGTGTGAGCATTGGAAGCGGTTGAGGGTGCAGGTAATCTTATCTATTATTGGTTCCCAGGGGGTTTCATTGTTGACATTATTCCCAATCCAGGCTCCCAGTGAATGGACAGCTTCGCCATCTTTGGCAATATGGATAGAGGCGGCAAGGGGTCGGTCATCAGGATGGAGACAGCATGTTGTTAATAATTATTACACGGTTACAGTGTGCTAGGGAGCCTATTGGTATTATTTCAGTTTTTTCTGTGTTGAATTTAGCCCCAGATGCACAGCACCAGGTGTCGAGAAGGTTCGTGAGGTGGTCGAAGCGGTCATTTTGACGGAGGTAGATCGTGGTGTCGTCCCATCAGGAAAAACCCTCCGCACTTATTAGCTCTTGCGGCGTATGATTAGGACCAAACATACCTCATTATAGCTAATAATGCACATTTGCCCATTACTTCTAATTAGCAAGTCAAGGCTAGCCTCCCGATGGCTTAGATATAATTAGCCACAAGCAAGATCTTAAATAGTGCGAATCCATCATAATCATTGATCATTCTCACACATCAGGCAGCAGGAGCTTTTATGAAAAATCATTATATTGTCGACAGACTCGGATGTGCAATACAGTATAGAATACATCAGGGAAACCCTCCTGAGCTAATTATGTCTAATCATGTCTAATCCTGCAGAATTATGCAGGATTAGCTGTATTATGCCATTCTATCTAATTAGACAAGTTAGGTTTGTCCCCTAGCTAATTAGACATAATTATGACCATTATGCTGTATCACCTCATATTAGATGGCAATTATGTCGCAATCACATCATATCATTTCCCGGGGTACCACAAGGAGTATTGAGATATATTCATGATGTAGCTACAAACAGGCATGTAACTACAATCTCCCTGCCCTCATCAGCCTACAAGATCACTTTCCCCTCAAAGCAGGCTAAGGAAAGTTCCCAATATCGGATCAGATAAGAGAAGACATCAACATAATGTTGGTAAGGCAGATCATCCAGACATCAGAACACACCTATGAGACACCACCTTGAATGCAGACCTGGGAAGGAAGAGATATGGTCTCTGTACGGCATCATTAGCCTCATGCATGGACAGCAAGGAGCAACCACTTACTCAAGGCAGATATTTAGTGAAGCATGGCATCATGCACAACGCAAATATATGTGCCAGGCATCTCGGGAGTGGATATGACATATGCAGACAATAGCGGCAAAGCAGGCTTAGTGGCAAGGGGGGCACACAGTCAGACTGCAGCAACAGCTCAACAATGTTGAGCACATACCAATCTGACTAACTTACAAGCTGCTCACAAACCCGCAAGCAGCCCCCGATCACATTCACTAGTGCATACCCAGGTGTTTGCAGTCTTATACTCTCATGGAAGGAGTAGTCCACAACCTGCACCACAGCCAAGCCAGTACATCAACACAACACACACAGGAATCGACACAAACTGACCGTATTCTTTGTAAACCAGCACACGCATCATCTTACACCTGTCAGCACTTTATCAAGTGGATGCCGTGTTCAGAGCCAAGTAGGATCCGGTGGCGGTCGAACCGAAGGCGGGTATTGTCAATGGAGTGACGGGGATCCAGCCTGTCAGGGTGAGGCCATCAGGGGACTTGGCAGCACAAAAGATAAGTTGAACCTACCAGAGAAGTCGCCCGCGATGGGCCCTGCATGGGTACAACCCTGGGAGTATAGACGACTCTGACGAGTGAGCACACGAGTCAGTCGCAGGACTACAGAGCTGCGAAAGCTCCTTTTCCGAGGGAGCGGAATGATGGGGACATGGACGACGGCGGGCGGCGAGCCAGCAAAGGAGAAAGAATGGAGCGCGAATGTTGAACATGGCAGATTAAATCGGAGTTCAAAACACGGTATCAACAAAGTCATGTGACCGGCTACAGCTAACCGGATGACCGGACTCTGGCGAGAACACGCTGAGTCTTGGCTGAGTCCCGTCCAAGTCTCTCTAGAGCTCAGCCGTAGGTGCTTCTAAGCTCTCCAAACTCCTGCTACTTAGCTGATATCATGCAGGAGAAGACTCATCAATTTATACTTCTGATATTGATTCTCTGGCTT
This sequence comes from Gloeophyllum trabeum ATCC 11539, assembly GCF_000344685.1. Classification (NCBI taxonomy): domain Eukaryota; kingdom Fungi; phylum Basidiomycota; class Agaricomycetes; order Gloeophyllales; family Gloeophyllaceae; genus Gloeophyllum; species Gloeophyllum trabeum. The sequence continues at coordinate 963,081 of NW_006920418.1, read as the reverse complement.
TGCGTTCCTCATCGGTGATGGCTCCGGTAAATCTCGCGTTGCACAAGTTGCAGGGTTCCGAATGCGCCGGCGAGCACGTCGTGGACGATGTCATGCTGACCGTAAATGATGTTAAGACACCTGGAGTATAGTGCTATGGACGCAGATGGATGGCATGCTGGATATGTTGGAGAGTGCGGGTCAAGGTATGTGCATTCATCTGACACGTATATACATTCTAGATTTACTCAACACAGGACAACCACCCGCCACTCGCGTAGTTTAGCTGATACAAAGAGCAACCGCATCTCAGTGAACGCGAAGACTAGCATGGCACGGGATCCTCAATGCGTGCGGGTCGCGGGTAAGGGTACCAGCGGGTCCGGGTACGGGACGCGTTTCGCCGTACCCGAGAACCGACTATCGAAAACGCGCATCGTCCACCGCGCTCTCAAAATCGAAACCTGGGTCGCCGCGTACCCGTACCGGACCCGTCGATGAGGGTTTGCGCGCGAGTTTATGCGTTTACCCTTGCCATTTCCTAGGCAGCTGCAGTTGCAGGGAACTGCACAAACATGTAGACGAAGGACCGTGTTGCAGAGTTGCTAAAAGATGTATCTTACTTTCACAGAAGTGCGTCATGTAGATTAGCTGTTGGTCACTCTGGATTATACGACCTTTAGATGGATTTTTGGCATCATACATAATTGTGTGTAAATTATGTCTAATTAGCTCGGGAGGGTTTTCCTGATGTATGAAGATACGACGGGGAGGCAACAAATAACTGCCAGCATTGTCCATGAAGTTTGCTATAGTATATGAAACACACCGAAGGAGGGAGAGGTAGGCATCGGCAACAGAGCAAGTCAACTGATGATGAAGACAACACACAATGGTATCATGGAGGCATACACCACCATGCTGATGAAAGAAATGCAGGGGTATAAGGAGCACAGATAGCAATGGAAGACTATGAGTACCCCGATAGATCCATGAACGTGAAGGCGCTGTCCTCGGAGTCAACGCGTACCTCGGCGACAGCTGCGGCACTGCACAAGCTATCAGTGTCATCCGAGAAAGAGTCGAGCATAAGCTTACCGTGCACGACGATATATATCCACCATCATCTGATGGAAGAAGCCGGGGGCCTTCACCTTGATCTTTTCAAGAATCTCGACATGAGTCCTGTAAACGTCACCGCAGTTGAGTGCCGAGAACTCCCGTGCCTGACGCTTGCCCGACTGCCACTCCATCAGCGCGTTATGGATCTATTTGCAGATCAGTTAATATGTCAACATAGCATGCCGCGCAGACATACTGTGGTGGCGACAAGGGCAACCATAGATATGGGGATCTCGGGTGCGGGATCTGTGAGCGACGTAGACGTGAACAGGTCGGGGTGTTTCATCCCAAGCGCGCCGGACCCAGAGAAGTAGAGTGCGGACAGGATGGCGAGTATGGCAGGGTTCTTGTATGGTTCAGTTTTGCGAAGTCTCTGCGAAAAATTAGTACCAGCCTGCACGGGGAAACGATCACGTACATCCAGCCCATCACCAGGAAAGATGTATTTCTGGGATTTGAGCAGCCCCACTACGAGCTTCTCACACGCCGAACCGGGGGTGAGGCCATAGCTCCCGACAACATGATTGCAGCCGACGTTATAAGCATTGCGGCGCGAAGTACTAATCCGACCATCAGGCTGTCACAATCCATTAGTTATGTGTCGCAGTGTGAGCATCAGAACTCACAATCCTGCTCAGTGATCGAGCATACCCTTCCTCATTGACAAGGCGCAATAGAATGGGCTGGTACCTTGGGTTGCCTCGCGCAGCTGTCACAAGGCAATCTCGAGACAGCACTATCCGCCCGCCAATCTCGGGGAACGCATCAGTGAATGCAAGGTACTTAGCTACTCCTTTGATAGCTTCACGAGTGACAGCCTTCACATCGTCGGACTGATCGCTAAGGTTAACACGGCCCCTTTCATTGAATATAAGATCGGTGGGGGTCGGGCCCTGCAGAGCCACTCCGGGAGTCAGAATACCCGCCTCATCTTCATCAGAAGACTCTTCATGATGGTCCTCATCTTCATTGTCACCCGCAAACCTGAGGGAAGACGGGGATACAGCAAAGGTCACAGCGGGACCTCCGTGACCACCGCTCCTCCCTGACGACTTCCTTGCCGGTGTCACTGGGAGGCCGGTAGCGAAGTGTGGCACCTGCGAAGGAGATACATCCGTTAGGAGTGTGGCATGAACATACACAGCACATACCTCAGCGTCGTGAGCAAGCTGACGCTTACCCTCCAGTTCATACATCAGTACAATGCAGTGAGATACCGACAAAAGAACAGTACCTTTGCGGCTGGCTTACTGGCCTTCGATCGCCTCGGTGGTGTTATCGGTAAGATATCGTCGTCGTCGTCGAAGAGCTCATCTGCACCCGGGAAACTGTGAGCTGCTGTCTCGGACGGGTCTTGCGCTGGCACGTTGAAATTTTCAAGGTCCACCTGCGCCCACGAGGTAGCCTGTGAAGAGCGTGTGACTCGTCGATAAACCGACTCGACTCGGAGGTATAAGGTTACTTCTAATCCCACGCACCTCTTTACTCAGCTCCTCTTCGAGGCGACGTGGCTCCAGACCATCGAGCCATTCATCGTCCTCCTCGTTTTCATCGATTTCATCAACATTTGAGGCTGTTTCATTACCACTGGCACTCTCTGCCTCGTCGCTCGAGCCCACCTGTACGGCAGTCGAAGGGCGTTTGGACTTGCCAGTGGTGAGTTTAGGGGCGTCGCGCGGAGCTCGATGATCACCTAACCCAGACTTAGTCACTACTTTGGATGATTGTGATGTGCAGGACTACATACCTGCTAGCGGTGTGCGGGTGCTTGATCTGTCATCGTCCGACGCAGACTCAGCTTCGTTGATCACCGCGGCGCGGAATTGGGTGCGGCGTTGTTTTTCACCTACCAACGTTGAAGTCAGTTTATGCATCCTACCCACGTTCAGTAACTAACACATACTCTCTTGAGCAGACCGCCCGTGGCCATTACTACCTGCAATATGTACCCACAGATCAGTATCGCGAGCCGGCGCTGGCGCCTCCGGCTCCGCGTCTAATCCGTTTCCAACTCCGCGTCATTCCGACTTACCTGCCGACTTGCTCTTCTTAGAGTTGCTGACGGGTTCTGTAGCACCGGATCCTGCACGCTTGCGGCCTTGCAGCCAGACTGGACATTGTAATAGGGTAAGTTCATAATGCGTTCATCCCGGGCCATGTCACTGACACTTGGTTTTGCAGGGCCTTCGTCTTAGCGTTTCGCGAAGCTATCAAGGTTGTAACAGCGGTGAGCTCTCTGTATAATATAATGATCCGTCAGACCTTTGACAGACCTGGAGTGGGTTCTTGGGCAGGGGCAGGTACAGACAGTTCGGGTGCCGTCTTGGTGCTGACACCTGTCGTAGTGAGATGTAAACCCCGTTGCCGAGTTGCCGTGCCCCCGTGGGCGGGTTTACGCCCTGGCTTTGACATTGCGAAATAAACTTGAGAACAAAATTAAACGAGTGGTGAGGCTATAAGAAAGGACAGGAGGGAGGGAGTGCGCTGGGGGTTGAAAAGAAAAGGGGATTACGGGATCGTACGTGGGCTCTTTGTCTTTGTTTATGTGGTTGCTAATTAAGGCTCCAACCTTTTAGTTTATTTACTGTTTTAAATGGTTTTTTTGTGTTAAAGTTTATGTTTGTTTACGCCAAGCCAGTAAACCCGGGGTAAACAGTATATAAAGGGTAAACAAACAGTTAAATATAACATCTGCTTGAGCTGATCTGGCACCACGGAAAGCTCGTATAGGCTGTCCATGTTCAATTCACAGACAACTTGGAGGGCTCAGGAGAGTGTACTCCCCGTGCCACAGGTTTTCGATGCCTCGTCGGTCCTTCGGGACTTACCGACCTCCCTCGTGGGTAGTCTATTTTAAGGTAAGTGGCGGGTACCCTCGAGCCACAAGGACAACCGGCTTCGACGGTCCTCCCAGTATGTTAGACTATGCCACGTATGGCTCTCGTGAGCTCTTGGAGGCATCCGGGCATTATAGAGGGAGCAAGACGTCACTTTACCTCAGTATCATACGAAACAGGCTGTTTACTGTTTATTTACTGTTTAGTTTACTGGTTGTTTATGTTTATGTTTAGTTTACAAGAATCTGTAAACGTAAACTAAATGGTTGGAGCCTTATTGCTAATGTTTGGAGTAGCCGGTTATCCCCGAAGCGCAATATATGAAAGATGCGCATGCAGATGGATACGGCCTTGGTGGCGCATGTCGCGTGGTGGTGACACAGGCGTTGTAGCCCAATTTTGCTATCAGAGTGCAACTTCGATGTGTCTTAGGGATGGTACAGTGTCTAGGCTGTAATTGGACTTTCAGCGATCGTGGCTACACCCAACACCTTGGCAAGACCACAAACCCACCATGCCGGGCCATTTACGAGGTGCAGCATGCCTATATGCCTGGAATCGATGACGATTGCCCATCGGCTCCGGGTGAGGATGAGGAATCAGTCGTCTCGACTGGCCCCCCACCTATCTTTGGTGGTGATTTCTTCGGAACTGACTATGCTCCCGGCGACTTTGACGATATCGTGCAGAGCTCTGGGGATGAGCAAGAGTCAGATACTGATTCTGTGGGTTCAGACAATGACGAGGCGGTGGAAGCAGACTTGGGAGAGCCACACCTAGAGCCAGCAGCCCCGGTTCATGCCCCAGCTGTACCTGAAAGCGATGATGGCTATGGCGTTGACTCAGAGGATACAAACGAGGCCCGTCGGGAGAGTGAACGAGTTGCTCGAGACTTACTGAGGAAGTCTATCATTGTGCCATTTCCGTCTGATTGTGCTGGCCAGCCCCTTCGACCCACCAACCCAATGTCGTCAGAATATTATAGCTATCACACTCGACTTGGGAGCCAGCAAGATGATATTTGGGCTCCCTTCGTATCCAAGCTCGATTGGGAGGTCGCAAGGTGGGCGAAGCTGCGTGGGCCCGGCTCCACCGCTTTGACTGAGCTGTTGAAAATAGAGGGTGTAAGTCACTCTGTCAAGTGCCCGTTGCATGTGCCCTAAGCTTTTGAGAAGGTCTACGAGGCGCTGGGGTTATCGTTCAAAACCGCGGATGAGCTCAATAAGAAGATAGACTCACTGCCAAGCCGTCGCCCTCGCTTCCGGCGTGAGGAGCTCCTGCTTGGCGGCGAAGTCTTCGAAGTATACTATCGCGACGTTATTGAATGCATCCGAGCGCTCTACGGCGATCCGGAATTCTCGCAACATCTTGTGTTTGTACCTGAATGCCATTACACCGATGAGAATTGTACCAACCGTATGTATTTCGACATGCATACCGGTAAATGGTGGTGGAATACACAGGTAAGTGCTCAGCTCATTTCATTATTCCGTCCCATGACCTGATATCACATTACAAACAGAAAGCTGTCGAAGCAAACATGCCAGGTGCCACCATCATACCTGTCATTATTTCCACCGATAAGACCCAAGTGACTCTTTTCGGCAACAAGTCTGCGTACCCAATTTACATGACTATCGGGAACCTCCCAAAAGAGATCCGCCGTAAGCCGTCAAGGGGCGGGCATGTTCTCCTCGGTTATCTCCCTACTACCCGCCTTGATCACCTCACTAATAAGGCTGCTCGACGTCGTGCCCTCGCAAACCTGTTCCATTCTTGTGTGCGCCGGATTCTGCAGCCATTGAAGACAGCGGGGCAGGAAGGACTTGCCATGGTTAGCGGTGACGGTGTCTGTCAACGATGCCATCCGATTTTTGCTGCCTTCGTGGGCGATTACCCCGAACAGCTGCTTGTTGCTGCGGTCAAGACAGGTGAATGTCCGAAGTGCCCTGTTCCTCATGATGAATTGGGCGACTATGATGAAGATGCGGAGTACACTCTACGGGATATGGAGCAAGTTCTTGATGCTCTGGCTACCTTATCGGATGGTGCGGCAACATTTGTCAACTCATGCAAGCTTGCAGGTATTAAACCTATCCAGAACCCGTTCTGGGAGGAGTTCCCATACGTCAATATATACCAATCCATCACCCCGGATATCTTACATCAGTTATATCAAGGAGTTATCAAGCACGTCATCTCTTGGGTTACGAAGGCCTGCGGTGCGGCTGAGGTTGACGCCCGTTGTCGACGCTTCCCTCCGAATCACGGTATCCGCATCTTTGCCAAGGGAATTAGTTCCCTCAGTCGAGTTACCGGACGTGAGCATGCACAGATGTGCCAGGTGCTCCTCGGACTTGTCATGGATGTACAGCTACCACGTCGCGGTGCGTCTGCGAGGCTTGTGAGGGCTGTCCGAGCACTTCTCGACTTCTTGTACCTTGCGCAATACCCCGTCCATACCAATGAGACTCTTGATGTGATGCGAGAGGCTCTCCGTCGTTTCCACAATGACAAGGACATCTTTGTTGAGCTTGAGATTCGGGAGCAGTTCAATATCCCCAAGCTACATGCACTCCTCCACTATTTCATGTCCATTGAGCTGTTTGGAACAACAGATAACTACAACACGGAGTACACCGAACGCCTCCACATTGACTTCGCGAAGGATGCTTACCGTGCGACAAACCATAAAGACGAATACCCACAAATGACAATCTGGCTTGAGTGTCGCGAAAAGGTCTCTCATCATACGCAATATGTGGCATGGCGTCTCGCAGACTCTCCCCTACCTGCTCAGGCTCCAAAGGTCCCTATTCGAACGAATACTACACACATTCGTATGGCACGGCACCCCACGCTGAAGGCGGTACCCCTTATGCGGATGCGCAAGGATTACGGTGCGCGGTTCTTCGTGGATGCTTTCGCGCGTTTCGTAGCCCAGTACAACCATCCATCATTCACCCCCACACAAGTTGAGGATGCTGCGGGAGATGTCTTCCTTCCATTCCAGACGTTGCCCGTATTCCACATGATCAAGTTTACCAACGAGGACCTACTACGTGTTGGATCAGCAGTCGAAACCCTGGATGCCGTTCATGTCCGACCCGCAAAGTCAGATCCTCGCGGGCGGCCGGTGCCTGCACGCTTTGATACTGTATTAGTGAACCTTGGCTCGGGAAAAGAGTTGGGGCTCACAGGTACGTCGTCACATAGTCATATGTTACATGATGTGATATTAATTGTGTCTAGGCTACCGTGTTGCTCAAGTCCGAGTAGTCTTCACTCTCCCGCCTCGAGCCATCGCTGCGTTGTTCCCTCGCCGACAGCCACCAAAGCACCTCGCATACGTCGAATGGTTTACACCTTTCAGCAGGTCACCAGAACCGAATAGTCGGCTGAACAAAGTGTCACGATCTGTTCGAAACAGTGATCGCCTCGCCAGTGTCATTCCCGTGTTGCAGATACGTCGGAGTGTCCACTTGTATCCTAAATGGGGTCCAAGCGTGCCACGAGATTGGTCTTCGAGTACGGTCTTGGATGATGCGGTGGTATTTTATGTCAATCCCTTTGTGGACCGGCATAGCTACATAACACAGTTCTAATGCTACAATATTATCTTCAATTATATATCATCCACAGCCCGGATCGGAGAATAAGTTACTGTAATACATGAAAGATGCATTAGTCGTCGTTGGAAGTAATTAGCTAGACTTGAGGTCTAATTAGCGGGGGAGGTTTTTCCTGATGCCGCAAAGAGGGTTACCAGGATGTTGTTTCGTACTCCGGGAATGGAGAATCCGGTGAGTAGTTCTGATTCACGTAGTCGGCAGGCAAGGGGCTCGATGGCTAGGTCAAACAGCAGACAGGATAGGGGGTCACCTTGTCGGACTTCTCTGATGACCCGGAAGGGGGAGCTGAGGATGCCGTTTATGATCACAGAGGTGTAGGCATGGGAGTACAGGGTCTTGACTGTTGCAATGAAGAGTTTGGGGAGTTGGAAGGATTGGAGAGTTGTCCATAGGTAGTTATGGTCAATGCGATCGTAGGCTTTCTCTTGATCGAGGGCTATTATGGTGCCATCCTGGTCGAGTGCCTCCTTCCAATTATTCAATGATTGGAAATGCCACTTTAGTATACCATCTTCCAAAGCGATTTCTAAGGCCTCCAGACCGAACAGGTTGCTTTGCTGCTTCTAGTGGATCAATTACAACCCAAATTGCCCAATTGCCCAATTGAAAGGAACTATAGACAACATCGATATCGGCAGACCACAACCACTCCAGACAGCTCCCCTGGCACGACTATTCACACACTCAAGCCTCCACCCTCGCTTGCTACCCACCCCCCTCCAACAACAACCCAGTTTCATCCATTCCACGAGAAACACCGAAGCAAGACCGCCCCTTGAGAGAACGTGCGGCCATCCAGCAACCAAAGAGTAAGTACCACCACTAGGGGACCGGAAACATCGACCGGCTCTCCGGGGCGTCCCCCATCTCCGAGCACTGCGGTCTGCGCGCGTCCGGCGCGGGGTGACGGCACGTCCATGCTTGATCAGGGCTTGCGCGTACCATCTTGATGTTGGTGGGTGGCTGGTCTTGAGGTGGTCTTGAGCTTGATGCCTTCGTGGGTTTGGATGAGATGAGTGTGGAGATGAGGGAACTCGGGAGTGAGGGGGATGGTGGAAGAGAGTATGGAAGTCGACTGGGACCAGCACACAGAGTAGTAGTCGCGCGACGCCCCAAAAGCCCAAGGGAGAGAGAAAAGTCGCTCGGCACCTTGAGGAAGACGAACGTGTCCCGGATTATGAGAAAGAAAGAAAGGCCAAATAGGAAAAGGGTATCTCGGGCGTCCACCGAGTCGACGTCCATATATAACATCTTGAGTTTTCTGTTATTGCGCGGTGTTCATCCCCTAACGCCATCCGACGTTCTTGGGGGCACGCACTCCTCCAACTACACCGGCGCCCCTCCCGACGCCCCGTCCAACACCAGCCTTCTTGACCATGGCAGGCCTGGTAACACCAGCAGCCTTCGGGCACTGCGCCTCCGCGTGGCGCTTGAACTTCTTCGTCTCCGTCGCAGCCTTCTTGGGGGAAGGGACGGGAATAGCGACGCGCCCGAGGACGGGCTGCTGGCGGCGCACGCGCTTCTTGCCCGTCTCCGTCTCATCTATGGTGGGCTTGGATGGAAGCTCCGGAAGCTGCGCGACGATGGTAGAGACGTCGTCGCCGTCGGTGGACGACTCGGCGGAAGAGGAAGCATCGGAGTCGGAGTCGGGCGTGCTAGTGGTGAGAATGGGCTTTATTTCCTCCGCGACCAAGGATTCCTCAGTAGGGAGGGAGATGACAATGACGGGCGCGTGTTCCCTGCGGATAACTGGCTCTACAGCCCAAGTCTCTCTGGCCTCCTTGACGACTTCAGGAACGGACACCTCCCGAGGGTCTTCGAACAGGACAGCGGCATACGCAATATCCGTGTCTGCGACGGACTCGGCCGCCACAGGTCTCTCCACCTTCCAGCTCGCAGGCAGGCTGCTGCGCCTTCCATGCCCAGTCTTCAGCGCCACGCGGTACATGGGGTTGCCGGCGGGCGGCGGGGTCGCCTTGAGCGGAGGGACCGGCCAGCTCGCGCGCTTGCTAGACCTGAGCTGCATGTGGACGCGTGGAGGCGCACGAATGGCGGGCGCGGTCCACTGGTTGACGAGCGTGGGCGTTTGCGCGATGGGCGTGAAGAGCGGGGATATGGCCGACAGGGGCACGATGGGTACTGTGGCCTTGCGCGCTGGCTCTTCGAGTCCTATGCTCTGCTTGACGTACGCGAGCCATGTTTTGCCGCTGAATCTGCGCGTGTCGGGCTGCTTGCCCCGATAGGTGAAGCTGAGCCGCACGCGAAGGGAGTGGAGGAAGCGGGAGAGGCGGCTGGGGGGAGGGGAGGCGGTGTCTGTAGAGTAGGAGAGCGGGAGAGCCGTGCCCGAGGGCGTGGTGAGGAACCCTTTGAAGGAGGGTTTGGGAGGGCGGAGCCGGACGAGGGAGGCTTTAAGCCTGACTGGGAGTTGGATGAAGGCGACACACTACACATGCGGGATGAGCATGAGATGGATAGGCACCGTCGAAGGGCGTTACCTGTCCCTTTATCCATGCTTTGTAATCGCGTGTGCTCTTGGAGTAAACGGAGTTATCTTCGCACCATGTATACCACTGAGTACGGAAGTGTCGGTTCCAAATACAAGACAGATGGACCGAACTCTACTTACAGACATGATCGACGCACGAGCGCCTGTACCTTGCACAGCGGGTACCGCGTGGTGGCCAGATGGAGCAAACCAAGAGATCGCCCTGATAGCAGGGACAATCCGGTAATAGAAGACCAATACCATCCCACACAGGAAGAAGAGCGCAACGAAGGTGTAGAGAAACCAGAACTCGATGGACACCCGTATCTCCATGAGAGGAACAGTAACCGAAGTTTGGGTGGATGTGGTGTGGGTGGTGGGTGCGAGGATGCAAGGTTGGCAGGATGGTGGTATGGACTATGGAATATACTCTACGTTCACAGCCTTTTATGCACTTCAAAATGTCAGCCTCTTGGCTGACGAGGGCCGACTGCCTACTAGCCGTCATTTCAGCCAGGCATGCCAGCCGCCATCCAAGCCCTGGCGGCTGGCCCTGGCATCCAAGAGGCGTTAGAATTAGGACCGAAGGGATTCATCATTGTAGTCGTAGGTGACAGTCGTGGCGATGCATTAATTTGCATTTGGATTCGGTTTCATAATAACGGCGCAGACAAGAAGAGCTGTTTTCGACGGTGTCGCTGAACTGAGCTGGACGCGAAGCGGAAGAATCGCCACCATCTTAACGTTGGTGGAGTGGCTGTGTCGCACTTTGGGCTTGCCTAGGGTTAGGGCTTACGTCACCGCTTGATTCGTCTTGAAACAAAAGACAGCGCAAACAGCACTCGCACAGACACCCACCATGTCGCACGACCAGCATAACAGTCACGGAGGCGATTGCGGCCATGAAGCGCACGACCACGGCCACGATCACGGCCACAGCCATGACGAGACCGGCGGGCCCAAGGACAACCTCTACATCCGCATCGACAGACCGAACGTCGTGGCACTCAATGCGGACAAGGAGGGCCCGGAGGTGATCAAGCCATGGGATAAGCGCCTTGATGAGGTGGTAGTGAGTGGTATTCATGTGCTCCTTTGTTGAGTGGGGTTGGAATCCTGATCGGACGGATAGTATCTGGAGTCGGACGCGGACGATCAGATGTACGTACCGCCATCCCCGACATTTTTCGACGCCTCATTTGCGCTCACAAGCATCACCTCTGCTTTTACGAACTTCACTTGCGACCACTGAAGGATCATACGCGTCCCATTCACCGGCTCTGTCAAACTCCGCGCCGTCCTCATCAAGAGCGGTCCCGCCAACCAGACTCCGGCGAAAGTCTTATTGGTATGCCCCGTTCTGCTACTCGACGCGCTTGACAGTAGCTAACGACGTGTGTCAAGTATGCCAACGAGAACAACCTTGATTTCTCGGACGCAACGGATAAGAAGCCGACGCAAGAGTTCGCGGTGGCGCAGGGTAGGGAAGTGGGGGAGTACTCCGTCATGTACGTAGCTCTATTGGTGGCGGGCTGATACCTTCTCCATACTCATGTATGTGACCCAGGCCTGCCAAGTTCTCCAACATCACCTCCATCACCTTGTTCTTCCCCGCCTCCCAAGGCGCCGATACGACCCGAATTTACTACATCGGCTTCTTGGGGTCCTGGCACGAGGTACATTTCCCTTCACCACCTTACTGTCACTTGGACAAGCGCTGACCCCGACTTCATAGAGGAAAGAAAACCCAGTCGTGACGGTGTATGAAGCGCAGGCAAACCTGGCTGACCACGAGAAGATACCAGGGACGGAGGGCAACTTCAGCGCGCCCCAATCGTGATCGTACCCCCAACTGGACGTTATCTTGTACCATGGCGTGACGAAATGGAAGGTCCAATGGAGCAATTCAATGAAGAAAGGAAAGAACGAAGAAGTGTGGCTTAATGTATTCTAGCTTGCATTCGTTATATAACAGAGGGTTCATATTGTAGTGAAGCCGGGTGGAGGACACATTTCTGAGTGTCGCTGCGAAGTCCCGGAACCAAATCGATGGATACCTTACACTTAGCGTGCTCCTGACTTCACTCGACGAATATTGGCATCAATGGGCGCGCAACAGAGCATCTCCCTACTTTAAGTTCTGACCTGGAAACTCGCCTACAACGGCCATGTAGTGCTCCCTCTCCTCCCACCACGGCAGATGGAATGACCGCGCAAACTTGTACCACTTGATCCTGTCCATCCCCTACTGGCAGAAGAACCGCTCGACAACATCGTCCGTCATGTAGTCATACTCACCGTTGATGAGCAAAGTTGGCACGTGCCGCGTCAGGGGGATCTTGTCCCGGATCTCCCACCTATCTGCAAGGCCAGCCGAGTTGGTCATCCTACAGCACGCAAGAGGTCAGCGTAGTGCACCTATCGACGTCATGACGCGCGCTGACGTGGAGTCGATCACCGCCGGATTTTTGCTGCTCAGCGAGAGTGAGTACCCCACTTCCTCAGGGGATGGCCGCACCCTGCACCCAAACGTCCCCAAGAACACCGCCATGTGCCCCCTATACTCCTCACTTGTCCTGTCTCCCGCCTGCTCGCACCTCCTCGGACGGCTGCTCGCGGAGCCGTGCGCGCGCGCCTCATTCATGAGCTACATGCTTGCCGGGCCATTTGAGATGACCAGCCTGTGCAGGCCCCGCAGTTGCCGCGCACGACGAATCCCGCCGCGAGCATCGCGCCCCGCGAGTGCCCAAGGATGCTGTACTTCCCCGTGACGCCCAGGTGCGCGAGCTCGTCGACGAAGAGGTCGGTCGTCCAGAAGGACGCGTCTGTCGACGGGAGGAGCGTCGAGCGCCCGTTGCCAAGCCGGTCGTATAATACGACGGGTGTGGCGGGGCGATGTCGGAGAAGGGGAGGAGGTAGTCGTGCGAGATGCCCGGGCCGCCGTGCAGAACGATTAGTGGCCCATCTGCGCAGCTGTAGAGGTCGACGACGAGCTTGTAGGAGGTCCGTACATACTGTGACATCGCCTGAGACGAGAGGATCCACAAGGATAGAATTAAGTCATTGTACCGGGATATATCCACAATGAATACAAGGTCTACGCAAGGGGCCAACGCGGGTATTACCGACGACGTCAACCCTATTGTCGTTGTCCCTTTCCAAGTTTACGGGGTCCCGACTTTCACTTTCTTGCACGGTTTGCGTGCACTTTCTATTTGCGATTTCCCAGAGCTGTATTAAAATCTGAATCTTTTTCTGTACCGTTGAGTAGCATTCTAGCACAGGTCTACATACTTTTTGAAGTGGTAGGACATACGCTATACCTTTGATAAAAGCAAAATCTGAGGACGCGAGCTGTAGACCACTTGCCTGATTCGGACAAACGACGCAGTGTGTCTGAAAACCGGCGATGCGAGACTTTTTCTAACAGTCCTCGTTGAATGGTGCAAGGATTGCTGGTAGTCTTGAATTTACAGTTGTATATTGTATCATGTAGAGTCTGTAGTCTGTCAAAGTATCTTGTGCTTTCTATACTAGTACATCGGCAAATTTGAAGAAATATGTATCCATCAAGCCCTACGGTTGCATGGTCACAACGGACCTTTGGCAAATATGCGCCCACCAACAGCTCTGTCAAGAGAACTGCTATATTATAAGCACTGTTTATAACCAGTCTTATGCATCAGGAAGTAGAGAGGTGTTCCTGTATGTCTGAGTCAGTGCAGAAATATCATTGACTGAGAAGTGTTGGGGATCTTTCAGAACTGAACAATGTGATCTTAGGGATCAAAGATATATATAAGTAGTTATAAGCTATTACCTATGTGTACATGGATGACATAGGCTTGTTGATTCCCGACAATCAAGCACACAAAACATAAACCCAGGCAGAAGAGGAGCCGCCACAAATTGCCTTATCAAGGTGGTCCTCTCTCTTACGTGATGCTTTCGGGGTCCTGTTCACTTTAGGGGGTTGCCGTCGCGCGTTTTCTGGCCGTTGGCCCCTTGGGTCTACGCCACAAGAAGCTCAGTCATCAGATCGTGCTAACACTCACTACTCGGATAGAAAGACGTCCACGATCGCCATGTAGCGCTCTCACTCCTCCCACTAGGGCTTGTGGCTCGAGTTGGCAAACTTGCACCATTTGACCTTGTCTATACCCCAGAAGAACGGCCCACAGACGTCGTCGGTCATGTGATCGTACTCGCCATTGATAAGCAAGGTGGGGACGTGCCGCATGAGATATATTTCGTCGCAAATGTCCCATTTATCATGCAAGCCGGTCGGGCCGTGCAGCCTATCACGGACATCCAGCGGTGGATTAGAAGTTTACGGGTAGAGAAGTCATAGAAACTCACATCGATTCTAGTACCGTTGTTCGCCATGGAGAGCGGGTGGACCACCTCTTCCGGGAACGGCTTGACTCTGCACGCAAACGTCTCCCAGAAAACATTCATGGCCGCTTTGTACTCCTGGCTCTTCGTAGTACCGGCTTCCTCGTGCACCTTAAGGTAATCTTGCACGTCCTGTGTTTCGAAGGCTGGCACTTGCGAGGCCGTTTGAGAGCACGAGGCGCCCCAGGACCTAGGGCAGACGGCGGGTGATGAATTCCGAGGCAAGCGTGGCTCCCCAAGAAGTGTCCGATGATGTTGTATCTCTCGGAGATGTTGAAGTACTCCAGCACGTTTTGCAGCTCATCAATGAAGAGATCGATAGTCCAGAAGTGAATGTCTTTGCTGGGAAGAGCAGCGGACCGCCCGTTACCTAGCTGGTCGTAGAAGACAACGGCCGTGCCGTTAGGTGCTTTAGCCAACTCGGACAGATAGTCGTGCGATACACCGGGACCGCCGTGAAGCACGACAGCTGGCCCATCCGAACAGTTAGATATGTCGCCAACGACTTTATAGTACGTCTGACGGAAGGGGAAGGGAGAATCCATAAATGGCAGCCTGTGACCTAGCACTGCCACATCGTGCTTTTTAGCGTTGGTGCGTCTAATGTTTCTCTTGCTCTTCTTCCTTCACGATTCTGTAGGAGTTGGCTCACTGATGCTGGCGAGCGCATGAGATAATAAGTGAGTCTTCATATGCAATATCTCTTTCATGATGTTGTACTAGTAATTTGCGTTCGAGTATCGACGGTCCTACACCAAAGGGGCCACCCGCCAGTGCGCCCTGGGATCGGCGGTGTGAGACAACTAATTTTTACCTGACTATTCATCTTGGGGGTACTTGATGCAGAACTGACAGTATCCTTTCAGGTTCCATTGGATTCCGGTGGGTGCTGGACGTCCTTGGTTGGTAGGCGCCGAACTGTTTCTTGTTACGTTACATAAGCCTGTATAACTTAGCCTCTTCCAATACATCGTCTGTTATACTCGCATCGTTCCTCCTAAAATCACCACCATGTCTTCCGAAACACCAGCAAACAGTGCGCCAGAGACCGCGCAGACGGCCCCAGCGACAGAAGAAGCGGTCTCGTACAAGGTGTTCAGACCAGCACAGTCAGGACCAGCGTCGCCCCGTGCGTCCATCTCGCCCTAATGCTCTGGCTTCAGTAGTTGATCATTCACCGTCCGTGTCTACCGTTCTCCCTGCCTTCGTTCGACTTGGACAGCACCCGAACTACCCGACTCGTACTTTCAACCTACGGCCGCCGACCTGCAGCTCGCCCAAGCCCAGCTAAGCGCACGCACCCAAGCACTGACGGAGGCCCCCTTCAAGACGAAGGCAGCGAGAGAAGCGGAGGAGAAGGCTAAGCGGGAACGATGGCCCACAGTACGTCCACGTTTATCCGATTCGTCCTCCGTGACAATGGACTCACTGACGGTGGCTAGACGAGGATTCGAGTGAAGTTCCCCGACGGCACGCAGCTGGAGAAGCACTTCCCGTCCACGGACAGAATCAAGCCTGTGTATGTCTTCGTCCGGTCATGTCTACGCGACGACGTGAAGCCGATCAAGTTCATCCTTTGTGAGTGGCCGGCTGCTTCCCAGATGCCTTCCACTCTATATGCATGCATCCTTACTTTGTTGACCTACAGACCAACCCCCGAGACGTGATCTGAAGAACTCAGACCCGAAAGTCCGCGATCTCTCCCTGGCTGAGCTACAGCTCGCCCCTTCGTCCGTTCTCCTGCTCAGATTTGAAGATCCCGCGCTAAACCGTACGTTGGGTGTCTTGCCGTTACTTTTGTAGTCCCCTAACACCATGCGACGGTAGATCCCACCGTCCCTGCGCCTCTCCTTCCTTCTGTTCTCTCGCTGTCCGAAGACCTTCCGGCGCCACCAAACTTCGACGCAGAGCCTTCCTCGCGCAGCACTTCGGGATCTTCCACGCCCGCCCCGAGGCTGTCCTCGAGTACACTCATGCAGGGTGCGGAGAAGAAGGTGCCCAAGTGGTTCAAGATGGGTTCGAGTACGTCCTGATTCCCTTGTCCCCCATTGCGGCGTGGCACTGACTGTCAAACGCAGAGAAGTAGAGAATGATTTATTTGACGCTGGAGAGTCAGGAACGCGTCCTAGGACTGGCGGTGTTGTGATTTCTTTCCATTTATCATTTACAGGGGAGACAATGCAACATGTACGAGCATATACAACGACAATGACCACTGAAATTGTGAAGAGGAGGCACCATCTCTTGCGATGCGGACTTGTGAGAGACACGGTATTCGCTTGGTGTGGGGCGGCTGTATTGTTCACACGTGCACCTCCCATCGTCTTCCTGACCTTGCGGTGAGAGTGGCCGTCTGCTTATCGAAGATCAACATCGAGCCGGACTGGCATAGGTTCCCCGTATACATACCCATCTCTCGGAGTCTCTTGCGGGCCAGACCCTCCTCCGACGTCTCACCATGCTCAGTCACTGGCGCTTCGAGAGACCCGTGCCCCAGCAACACGGTCTCTCTGATGCCAGTGAATGAGCATGGGTTGGGGCGAGAACGTCAGGGTCGGGTCATCTTCGTGGCACTCGGATATGTTGCTGCTCCCAGAAGTCGCGGGCGAGATCGACACCTGCGAATAGAAAGAAAGTTGTTTCAGACATCCAGAGGAAGCTAAGTATTTATGCAACGGAAGTCGAGGCATGTGATGGCGGTGAGCCCATGACGACGGCGAGAATGCGGAACGATCGACCGAAATGATATCCAAACCTCGAAGTCCGAGGGTGAACGGAGACGGGCATGCTTCAGATGTCACTTGAATGACGAACGACCTGTCAGCGGACATGTCGGAGTACAGAAGGCGTTGGGCCGGGAACAAGTTGTGAAGCATACCGGTTCCGCCGTGGTCCACTTTGAATCATTAATGCCTTACGGGCGAAAGAATGGGGCCATGAGCAGGGGGCCGCTGGCGATCCTGTCGGGGAACATGGGTGGCTGGCGAGACAAGGCTGGAGGGATCCCTTGTTCCTTGATTACCTACCCTGTGCCGGAAAAACGTTCCTTCCCGAATTATTGAATTCATGGACGGAATGAAGGGTGAAACAGTAAGCTCATACCACTCAGTTATGTCTGCATTCGATGTACTGCGTCATCGCTTACAGATTCTTCAAAGACTTCTAACAGAAGCATGGGAGGATCAATCTGGTCGTGTCAGTCTGCATACACAAGAGAGACTATCAGATGAAAACATACCACGGATACTGTAATCGCGCCTTTGTTCGTTGGCCTAGGCGTCAAAGTACAGGTTAACGCAGTCAATACGCGCGGAAGAAAAGGGCGCCGAAACAGAACAATCATTAAAAAAAAACACCCCAAATATCCAGCCCACCACGCCTCCCCGACCTTCCTGACCTGTACATCCTGCACCACGCAGTAACTCGCCATGTCCCCAACGCCACAGCGAGTACGGTTATGCAAGGTCGCAGCAAGGTCTTTCTAGTCGGAGAGGGTGTACCCCAAATCCCCATCCGTGCTCTGCGGTCTTATCATCCTGAACCAAATCCAAGTCCTTGAGACAACATAGGGTGTGACCCATGGAGGAACCACGACGAGCGACTCAAAAGGAAGAAAGAGTATACACGGCACCTTTACACCCGTCGCATATGACTTATCGTGATCCGAGTTCGTCTCCGAATACGCCAGCTTCTGCCACATTGTGCCTGTGAGATCAGAGAAAACACGACCCTGCAAAGAAGTGGGTCAGTCACCCAGGCCATCCAAGAGGACTAACAAAAAGAAGCATCAAATGATTACCAACGAATACTTCGCCATCCTCGGCGATCGTATTGGTGTATCTATGAGAAAGGAGAGCAGATTAGCGCGCTGAGGAGACTGAACAGAGTGCTCAGCGTAATTCAAATGAGCCGAAACAATTCATCAAGAAGCCGAACCCCCTCGAGCGGCCGCATATCCAACCCAACATCCTCATCCGACCTTCCTGCCTTCGGCATCGTGCACCACACAGTACTCGCAATGTCCCCAACAGCCAGAGCGAGTACGGTTATGCACGGTGGCAGCAAAAACATCGGGTCAGAGAGATGCAACAACCAGTAACCAACCGCGCTCCCCATATCCCAAACCGAAGTGACCAAGATGCGACCGAAACCGTGTCCTTGAGACAGCACCATACCCATTTAACTACAAGGAGGGAGATAGCAGCCGAGCGAAGAAGATGATACACGACACCTTGACCCCATCCACCTAGTTCATCATGATCGACCTCCTCTTGGCGAACGTGTTGTAGTCGGCGAACGGCATCATCGTCTTCATCGCTCCCAGGTCGTGGTGCGTGACCGCGCGAGTAGGCTTGCCGATATCCATCGGGTCCCTCGCCAGCTCCTTGAACCACACCTGGACCTTGCGGTACTTCCTCTTCATCGCGTACTCAGCGTCGTACGTGGCGCGCATGATAGCGTAGGATTTGGATCCCATGTCTAAAGAGATGAAGATAGTGTTAGGTGACTAGGTGATTGATTGGGTGTGTAGGGGTGAGCGGGGTGCGTGAGGTGTGTGCGTAGGTAGCTGGTAAGGCTGGGGCGCAGGTGGTACAAGACCGAAGATAAGGAGCGAGCTCAAAATCTTGGTGTGAGCTCACGCCGCGACCCCGCTTTTATGATAGCCAGCGCATGTATCGCGGCTATCCCGACACAGAATCCGTCCGCGGCTGCAGGCCCGCAGTGGGCCGGTGCTAGCCGCGGTTCAGATATGAATATGGGAAATACTTACCGGGCCAAATAGGACGACCTGCGCACTGCCGGGGAACTCGTGGAAGTGACGCGACTACCGAGAGTGTGAGTACTTACCAGATGAAATGACACGAGCTTCAAAACACAATAGGGCGGAGCACGATGGTGCAATCCCATCAGATTCAACTAGTTGATCGGACAGCGTGACTTGAAAGGCGTAGTTACAATCCCGACCGCAGGATGCTCATCTCGCGGTCGGGATTGCAGCTAGGCACTGAAAAAGACCTATCTGTTGTATTATTTTTTTCTATACCTTTAGTAAACGGGAAAGTCTGGGTCCACATCGCGACTCCATGCTTTCAAACCCCCAATCACATCTTTCACCACAACATCCCTCCGCAGAGCTCGAAGCGCGTCTGCGGCTATCTGGGAGTCGTTTCCTAGCCGACAGACCACGTACACTTCTTTGACGCCATCTTCCAGTACGGAGGCTGTTGTTGTTGGATTCGCTGACAGTTCCTTGAGAGGGATGTCTGCAAAGCAGAGGTTCGGCTTAGCCTTACATAACAGTTACAGAAAGCGCTTGCGCATACTGATTGACTCCCACAAATGGCAGATGCCAAACTCGGTGCGCGGCCGCACGTCTAATATTTTCGTATGGCTTGCAGCCTCGGATGCCAGGATATCATTCAATTTCTAGGTCATGGATGAGCCTGCAAGCAGGGCTTATCTCCGATCCACCACTCACTGTCGGTGTTATGCGCAGGCCCGGGTCGCCTTGCATCATCCCTTTTTTTTCCCAGTCGGGAGGCCCACCGCCGCAAAAAGCAACATAATCTGTATCTCGAATCTGACCTTCTTTTAAGCCCTCCTGTCCGCAAGCCGGACATGTTGGCCTCCGTGATCTCAGTTTGATGCTTCGGAATGGAGGGACGCCTAGAGCCGAATATATGAGAAGAGAGGCTTTCCCCTCTGCCGCACCGCGTATGAAGGCAGGTCGGTCAGTACGAACTGCTATAACAGGCTTGATGTAACTCACCATGCATCCCAGCGAGAAGTTTGATCGCCTCCAGAGCCTGGAGAGTTCCGATTACTCCGGTCACAGTTCCTAATATTCCTGTCTCCTCGCAGGTACCGGCGTGCTCCGGCGCTGGCGGTTTCGGAAATATACATCTGTAGCAGGGCCCCTCGTTGTTGAGATTGTACACGCATAGCTGCCCGTCAAATTTCTGAGCTGCACCGCTAACGAGGGGTTTCCCCAGAGCAACCGCGGTGTCAGAAAGCAGATATCGAGTTGGGGCATTATCGGTGCAATCCAGAATCACGTCGTAGGAGCTCAAAATATCCAGAGCATTCAGGGCAGACAACGCTTCGGTGTAAATGTTTATCTTGATCTTAGAGTTGAGACTGTAAGAGCCATTCAGTCGGACAAGCGATAGAACTAGGAGTAGTTGGGACGTGACGTTCTGATCGCTTCAGCAGCAGACTCGGCTTTCGGCATCCCTACACGCTGCTCAGTGTGCAGTATCTGCCTATGCAGATTTGATAATTCCACGACGTCGTGGTCGACGATCCCGATCCGACCTTTCGACCAATCAATACGACTTAGGTACTGTTTCGTCGAGTCTGACGACCTGCCTATGCCAGACGCAGCAAGATACTGTAAAGCCGGGCATCCAAGCCCGCCCGCTCCAACGACCACGACAGAGGCATTTTGCAAAGCAACTTGGCCTAACCTGTGGTAAGAACGGATAGGTAGACGCTAATGTCTTCTGCCGCACCAGGCAAACCGAAACCGTCGAGAATCATCTGCCTGCCATAGCGCTGATAGTCATCAAGGTGATTCAACCCAGCAGCACTCATTGTATGCTGTAAACACTTTTATCTGGCGAAGGGGAGACCGCAAAAGATGTTCGGGGATCTTCGGAGATGCGTCCAAGGCCTCTCCGACTCGACGCGAGGGTCACGTGCCGATCGCGTCTCATTAAGCGCGTGCCGTGCAGCTTTGCATAACTTTACGTTCGGTTTGCATGTCATGGCCGCAAATCCAGTGCCAGCTTCCTTGGCTGCTGCGCCTGTACCGACGGGCCTCGAAGTAGCCCATATTGTGCACCCTGGTCAGTTTAATGGGTGCTCGCCGCCGATTGCACTGCTGATCACGATGGAGTCTGCAGGCAGATCAATACCCAAGCTTCCATGGCCAGATATTGGTCACTTGGGCAGCTGGGCAGTCTCATCATACAAGTTTGGATTCGGGCCCGAATGTTTACAAGACGGAGATCCAGATACCTTCTGGCAGTATGTCTCATTTTCACCCCCATCCTCATTTGCCCTAACAGCTCGCAGTTCAGATGGTTCTCAACCGCATTACATCACGATAACCTTCCCGTACCGAGTAGATATCCAAGTTAGTTGAGCGCTTGATCAGACGCTCCTCTGCTGACGACTTTTAGAAACTCAGCATCCACCTGAGTTTCCCGCTCGACGACTCCTATACCCCTGCTACCCTCTGTGTGCGAGCAGGCACCGGCATGAACGATTTGCAAGATATCCGGATCATTACCTTAGACAAGCCAGACGGGTGGATAACCTTCGACGTAACCACAGAGCCCAACGAGGACGGCGACGGCTTGTACGTTTTTCCGCATCCACGTATAATGGACTATTCAGTCAAAACACCATCGATAGTAAACCCGTCCCCGCCTACCTATTGCAGATTATAGTTTTTGCGAACCATATGAATGGCAAGGATACGCACATCCGGGGGCTTCGTGTCCTCGCGCCGACAGAGTAAGTATGTCCGGACTCGTGTTTCACATCCAGCGATTTACACCACTTATCAGCTATGTGGGGCCTGACCTAGACCCATTCCCTTTCAAAAACCCTCAATACACACACTTTCAGAGCCTCCGCTGAGATTCAGAGCTCAGTAAACGTCATGGTCTTTTTTGAGGTATCTCATGTTCGAAGAGGGGTACAATTGTGTTATACAGACGGTGTAAGTTACATTGGATGAACGTGTACATCAAGCGAGATAACGACGATTGCAGGGATGTTGCTGACTCTAGGCGGTATGTGCAATAAATGATCGCTCCAGCTAGTATGCGATATAAAATTATGGAAATCGGAGCTACTGTTATGAGGGAGTGAAGTCCATTGTTTGACGAGGCTGCAGTTGCGGACGATATGACTGCTGAATGTTTGCAGCCGGGATACGCGGATCGACCCGCGGCCCTGTAGGCAGGGCCTGACTTGGTGGTAGTCGTGGCTCTATGGGAGGGTACCCGTTCGTGTGGTACCCATTCGTCGCGGGCGTCGCTGTGTTCCATCTCGCTGACGGGATCTGTCCTTGTAATGGGGCCTGGCGGGTCGGACGTGAGATAGACCTACCGCCAACATTTAGATAGGACTTACCGGAGCTGCGAGGGCGGGCTGCATATACGACCCGTAGGGACTACCATAGGAAGACTGATTATACTGTGAAGGTCCGGGATTCGCAGGAACACTGTGTTGTGGGGGTTGGTAATAATCAAACTGGATAGGCGTGAACTGTTGCGATCCCGAAACCGGACCCGGCTGAGTTGGCGGCGGATAATGGCTATGGCCATTGAGGGGCGCGTAAGATGGGTTTCCAATGTAGGAGCCCGTCCCCGGATACGGAAGGGTACCCGTGGCAGGCGAGGGGTACACATTACTGGAACGAGAGTGGTTCCATTGCAGGGTAATATTCTTCGAGGGGTAGCCAGGATTTGTGGATGCCGAGTGTTGTCCCGACCCAGTAGCATAAGTGTGAGAGGGCGTAGGCTGACACGCTTGACACATGAAATGATAATCAGGATGGTTCCAGTTGCGTCTTCGACGACCATTAGCCTCGTCGACGCGGTCGTGACATTGTTGGTGCTGCCATTTCTTGCACACTTCGCACTGCACCAGAGGAACGTCGTTGTCCTAATGAAAGACCAAATCAGTGCCTATGCTTTCTGGATGTCTGAGACGCATACTATATTGATCCCTCTTTTCCGGCAGACCTCGCAGTGGACCTCCCAGTCGCTACCTGAGGGGGTCTGAATCCCACTAGTCGTGCCGCTGGAGGATTGTGCCAGGTCTTGTAACTGCAAAGCATCATGGGTAGGAGCGGCAGAACCGTTGGGTTTCGAGCTATCTCACTGTCAGGACTAGATAAACCCTTAGTGAATTTGGTAACGGACCTGCTATCGGCGGTTTGCTGCACCTCTTCCTGCAGCGCCTTCTGTTCTTTCTCCTCGCGTTCCTTCCTTCTCCGCTCACGCGCCTCCTCTCTTCTCCGCCTAGATTCTTCCTCCTGTTTCTGACGCGCCTCGGCCCTCTTCGCGCGAGCCAAAGCCTTCTCTTCCTCCGCCCGACGCTCAGCTTCCATGCGAGCCTGCTCTCTGACGCTCTCCTTGGTAGCAATCCGAGACGACCTCTTACGGTGCACAATGGCTTCTTCCAGTTTTTTCTTCCTTTCAATCTCCTGCGACGAGATGTCAGCCGTCGCAAGCATCAGCGGCGACCCAGTAGGACGTACACGAAGCTCTGCAGTCACCGCAGGGACGATGTCGTTCACTAGACGTTTATAAAGAGCCTTCTCGGCGTAATGATTAGACCCTGCAAATTGCTCTGCAACATGTTCCCACTCGTAAAGCGTCACACAAATCTAAAATAGAGGATCAGGGCTCGTCGTCTCAATTGTAGCAGACGAAGTACTCACTGCTTCCCATTCCACGAAGTCAGCAGGCAGTTCGGGCTGTACCCGTTCACTTGATCGTTTCGCAACATCAGCAGATTCAGGGACAGGCTCGGGCACCGGTTCCTTTTGCTCGTCATTTATGAGCGTCCTATCTTCTTGCTCATCCGACAATGAAGTGAGTTCACTGATCGAATCCGCGTCACTCTCCAGCCCGGTCGTAGCTCTGGCTGCTGCAGCTGCTCCCCGAGTCCGTCTGGCGACCGAGCCCCTAGCTACCGGCTGTTCCTCATCCTCTTTCAACCACTCTTCCGGTACCTGTTGCCACTCTTCATCAACAGTCGAGCCCCTTAATCGACTGCTAACTCTTGTCCCTGTCGGTCGGGGAGGAGCCTTAGTTGGGGAGCGCTCCGTCTTCTGCCGCTTAGTAGGCCGCTGCTTCGCATCCAATGCAGCTTGCCGTTGATATTCCTCAAACGCTTTTGCCTGAGCATCGAGCTTGATGTTGGCCTGTCTCTTGGCAGCTCGGTCTCCCTTCCGTGGGCCAGGAGTAGCAGGAGTTGCCGCGCTTTTCGTCTGCCTTGTGGCTCGACTACCTCGCGTCCGAGGCGCCTTGCTGGCCGGGACGTCCTCTTCGGGCTCTTCCTCCTCTTCGTAGGCCGGTTCAGCAGCACGAGAGGTCTGGGCTTGTTTACCTTTACGGGTGGTGCTCTTGGCAGGCGCTCGTTTGCGCTTTGGAGGACGTGGCGGCTTTGGGGGAACGCGCTGAATCCATAGACGGTCCGCTAGCAAGATCAATGAATACGCAGTAGAACTATAGGAACTGCAGGAGTACTTACGGCCAATCAACCAATATGCATTAGCCTTTGAGTCATACCCGATAGGTTCAATACGCTTAGCATATCGTTAGTCACTGGGCACGTAGGGCACCTATGGCGAGGTGCATCCCTGAGACTCACCCAGTTAGCACCTTCATCATCGTCCCTCATTATCTTCCTGAGTCTGGCCGGGTGATCAAAATGCCATTCGACCACAGTATGCATCGATTCTAATTTCTCTAGCATCGGTAGGTCCAACCAGTCCTTGGAGGGAGGTTGCTCAGCGGCGGTCGCAGGTGAGGATGTGTTAGCGGAGTCTACTGGGTGCCCCTGCTTGGCTTCAGAGGAAGATGGAGCTGGAGAGGAAGGTGCCTCTGTCCTCCTGCCGTCAGTGCGCCCATCCATGGCATCACTCGATGGACCTGTGTCTTTCTGGGCGGATTCTGGGACGGGGTCTTCCGCATCCTCCACTTTTGGTTCATGCTCGGGCTCTGCTGTGGATTGGAGGCGGCTACTGAGCTGGATGTATGGCTCTTCGTAGCTTCCAGATGTTCTCGGAGGCTCAGGGCCAATAGGATTAGCTTCAGGCTTCCGTCTCATATATTGGCGACGAAGCGCGGATTGCCAGTTGTCCAGGCTACAGTGCGGTAAGGACAGGTGCACAATTAGGATGTCACAGGAAGGTAACGCACTTGGTTTTCCTGTCTCCCGATAGCGTACCCAATAATCGGGCCATGATACGCGGGAGCACTATGGCTCGAGAGTGAACCAGGTCCTCCTCGATGTCCTGTTTGGAGGTACAGAATGTATGACATTAACCTCCACTCGAAAGAAAGGGATACGATGGGAAAGCAAGTAGCGTGGGACAGATCACGGAAGTGTGGACAACAGTACTGACCGTCAAAGTAACATCGTCGACGGCGAAGAGACGAGAGAAGGTGTAGAAGAGCTGGCTGAAGGCGGCCCATTTCCACTGTCGTCGAAGGAGGGCAAGGTCGGGATTGGAACTGGAGGGAACGGGGGTTTGTGTCGGGTGCGGGGTAGGAGAAGCGATCGCGGAGGCGCGGGTCGACGCGGTCACGGTTCTACGGGCCATGGCCTACTTTGGCTCGTGCAGAGCGCCTCGCTCAACAAATACGGGTGTCGTGTCCGCAGCCACAGGGATTACAGACGCGATATAGAGCACTGCTCAAGGTCGTGAAGTGCCGTACAATCAGAAAAGCAGAGCGCAGGAACCAGGACGCGCTGGGTGCTGGCGGCGTGCAGCGTTAATAATGGCGACTTGAACAGCGAACAAACGCGACGCCTGAGCCACATTTTTGCCACTCCGCTAATTATGTAATACACACTTATCAGCCCAAATACGCTATTCCGCCGCCCTCTTCTTCGCTCTGGCCTTTGCTGACCTCGACAGTCGTTTCGCTACAGCTCCTTGATATCTGGCAAGGGTTGAGAGGACAGCTTCTCACAAGACACAGCACTTACGTTGCGTTCAGGCCCGGCACTTCCTTGCGACAAAGGGTCACTCTCATGTACGGCGTTTTGCTAATTCTCAGACTAATTGTAATACTCAGGCTCCCATTCGTGGCAAGTACCATCAAGACGTACTGGTGCTTGCCTTCCAGTGCTTTCATCAGGGCGTCTCTTCTAGCCTGCTCGCCTGTCTCGTCTGCTGTTGGTGGCTCATCTTCATCCAGGCAGCCCACTTCATTGTACTGGTGCAGTGTACGCTCCTCCGGCGTCCCGTCTAGCTTGACGAATTCTCGCTTGATGATCTCGACCACTGAGGTAAGACGCGGAACCGCGGCCGTCGAAGGAGGCAGGCCACGCTTTACTTGATCCTTGTCGGCATCCTCTGGACCGCTTTCCTTGTCCCGCTTAGCGGGTAGAGTGTGGAGTACCAACGGTCGAGTTTCGTTCTTCTGCATTATCCCGTGAGTGCATGCGTCTGCCCCAGCGTACGTGCCACCTTACAGCCAGAAAGTCCAACGCGAACCCAACCCATGTCTGCATCTTCCCATGGAGTGTGATGCGGACTTCATGCGCTCCCGTCTCCACCTCAGTTGCAGATTCGGACATGGTGGCAGAAGAGTAATACACACCCGCGCATATACAGACCTGATTTTGATATTACATAATACACGATACAAACATGCTGTCTCTACGCTTGAAGTACGTTTTCCGCCAGAAACCCTGCTGCGCGTTTGAGCATGGCCTCTGTACACTCGTGCCCAGCTCCTTCCTGGACCATAACCTCCTTCTTCCCCTGGGGTCCTACATCCAGTTTATCTACGAAACTTTGCGAAGCCTTCCAAGGCACCAACTTGTCCTGGGCGCCGGACAGCACGAGCACTTTCTTCCCGAAGTAAGGGTTCGATTCGTCCGCGGAATAGTATGGCGTCGAGACAGGGTCATTCTTGCGGACGAACTGCAAGAAACTCTCTGGCGCATAGGGCGGTTCGAATGGCACCGATGACTTTTGCGCCCGGTCAGACATCAGAGCAATATAGTCAGGACATCCGATGATGGGTATCCCAGTCGAGATTCGCTTGTCTGCCGCGACGGCTTAAGAAGGACGCTGCCGTCTTCTTGCTCTCGCTCACCTGATTTCAGAGCAATCCATGTAGAATGTCCACCGAAGCTGATACCTGCTACGGCCCAGTCGGCGATGGTCCTTTCCTCACGAGGGAAGATATATGCCGGCAGGAAGTCAATCAGAAAGGTAACATCTCTCGCTGTACCCGCTAGATGCGTAGACATCAGCCATGCGTAGGTCGGACGGCCCCTGATCGCCTACTTTGGATGCTATACATATCGATCCTACGGGACACACTGTCAGTCTCTGGCGCCCTAGTCATGGGGCGAAGTTAGACATACGCATGGCGCTCGTTATGGCTCTCCAGGTCTTTCTTGTTCCACGCCTCGTTCGCTTTGGGGTCAGCCAATCTTGTTCCGTGATTGCGTTGATCCTGTGGTTGAGTGCCCTTGGTCGATCAATGCGACCGAGGAGGTGCAAGGCTACAGTCACTCACAAATGTCACGATGATCAGAGGGTGTAAGTTGGCGTTAGTTTCACGCAGATGGTGCAGCTCCTGGAAGAGCGTTTGTACATGAGGCTCAAGCCCTACAGCAGACCCTAGTCGCCCATGAAGGAAGAAGAGAACAATAGGCGATACATCCGAACGGACGAGGGGTTCCTCATACACGTTTACCACTATGCCGCCTACAACGTATGTGGAGCCAGGCACGGCCATAGATACAAGTACCAGTAGTGTAGACGATGGCGCTTTGCGACCAGCCCGAAGCTGCAGTCAGGTTAACATATAACAATACACCCCATTGGCTGGGGTGCAACACGTTACCCGCGGAAGACAAGAGTACAGCAGCTCCTCAATCTATTACAACTCAGGGGATTTTACGCCATGGCGTCGGTACCTCCCCACCTCCAAGACATAGCAGTACAATAATTTATGCAGAATGTAGACCAAGCAATGCTATCCTCACCAGCGGCCGCCTCCGCCTCCGCCTCTACCTCCATAACCGCCTCCACCATAACCGCCCCCACCTCCACCGCGGTCAAATCTACCACCGCCTCCACCACCACCGCCCCTACCGCGACCGCCTCCACCTCCGTAGCGACCTGCGATGATGGTAAGTTTCACTACCGAAGAACAAGGGTGTCCAACTCACTGCGACCGCCGCCACCACCGGAGAACATACTCATCTCTTCTAGCTGAGGGGGTATCTCTGCTTTCGCTTCCCGGAGAATACTCAGAAGTTCCCGGGCAGACTTGGCATTATCGGTGGTGAAGTACGTGTAGGAGGTACCCTTCATCCCAGCGCGCTATATAACAAACCGGTCAGCTAGGGGACAATACCATCACTGATCAGGACTTACGCCAGTACGGCCGATACGATGGATGTAGTCCTCGCAGTTATTGGGGAAGTCATAATTCTACCAACCAAGGTCAGACGATCCATGAATCATCAGCAAGGAAATACGCACGATGACATAGCCTACGTCCTTCACGTCTGGGTGACGCAACGAACAGCCAGATAGACAATAGAGCAACAAAGGGCGCACGAGTATGAGTATGTCGAGAAAGGCAAGCATAGAAGTAGACATGAATCAATAAACATATCCAGATCACCAATAGACAAGCGCGTCGACAGCCACAGAGCGACTGACTACGGCCAAGCGTATACAAAGGGTTCCAGAGGGCCTTAATTAAACTGCTCAAAACTAAACAGTTCAAAAGCTAGTCCGGCTCGAAGACAGGCAAGGCAAGCGCATCTTGATGGGCCGACCAGAGGGGAAACGATCCAGGAGCGTTCCATAATCCACAGCTTTGAGAGTCCATAACCACCAGTCATGCCAAGGAACAGTGTTACAACGTTCGTTGGAAATCAGGCACAGACGCTCCAGTGCCTGGAGCGTCTATAATCCTGCTGGAGAGGTCAGAGGGATACTTAGCAAAGACCGAGATTCCTCTATCAAGCCATGCGCCTTGTAAGCTGTGCCTGTCGTCCGGTTGCGGGCCCTAGGAACCTGTGAAAGAACAATACGCTTGTAACCTGGATACCCGTAACATGCCTGGTGTCACAGGCAGGTCAACGGTGCATGTGGTCGCTCGCCACTCTGCGCACGACGTCGCAACGCTCGTCATAAAAAGGAAGAACGTACCAAGACCACGCGACGCAACATCGGTGGCAATCAAAATAGGCGAACGGCCGGCCTTGAACTCGCCCAATACCCAGTCCCGTTCACGTCTAACCAGGAACCAGGAATATTAGTGACAGCTAATGATCAGGAAGGCGATCAACGCACTGTTCCTTGTCACCGTGTATGGCCAAAGCAGGCCACCCGTCTTGACGGAGGTACTTGGTGATATCGTCCGCCACTCGTTTCGTGCCCACAAAAATCAGGACTTTGGCGTTCTCTGCGCTGATTTGGTCCAAATGCTTAATCAATTTGGAGCGCTTCTCAAACTCGCTGCAGACTTCCACGATTTGTTTGATGTTGTGATTCGCTGTTAGCTCCATGGAGCCAATGTTGACCTGGATGAAATCTCTTAAAAAGTCCTGAGGCAATGATTAGTGTCATGAATTGGCCGACGGAGAGGTAGTCTTACGTTGGCCAGTTTCTGCACGTCCTTCGGCCATGTGGCGCTGAACATGAGTGTTTGCCTGTCAGGCCGGATCTGCCCAACAATCTTCCTAATCTGTGGCTCGAAACCCATGTCTAGCATGCGATCCGCCTCGTCCATGACAAGGTAAGTCACACGGCGGAGATTTGTCTTTCCAGTTTCAAGCATATCGATCAAACGCCCCGGTGTGGCGATGACAACCTCGACACCACGCTGCAAGTCACGAATCTGAGGACCTTTGGGCGCTCCACCGTAGATAGCGGTATTGCGAATACGAGAATTAGACCTGCGAGGAAGGTTATCAGCACAAGCTGACATGTGTACAGAGCTAGTGAACGCACCCAAACTTCGTGCACTCCTGCTGTATTTGTACAGCAAGCTCACGCGTAGGAGCAAGGATTAGAGCGATTGGTCCGTCACCAGGTGCCAGCAACGGCTGCCTATAGAGAAGTTCAGTACATTGCTGTGAAGGGTGGTTCCAGTCCACTTACGCGTTGATATGCAACATCGCGGGCAGTGCAAATGCAATGGTCTTGCCACTACCCGTCTGCGCTATTGCGACAACATCCCTACCACTTAGTGCCATGGGCCATGCCTGACATTGAATGGCGGTTGGTGCGCTAAATCCTTGTGCGCGGATGGTGGACATGATGTATTCAGGGAAGCCCGCCTCGTCAAAGGTAGTAACAGGACGCGGCACGCCACGACCTTGAATCTAAAAAATGTTAGTCAACAACAGCGGAGACATCAAATGTGGGAAATTCCGACCAACCTTGATTTCCTTGTTGCGACGATACTCTTCGATTTCTCTGTCGCTCCGGGCACTGACACGTTTGTCTTCCACATAGAAATTTTTCTCGAACTTTGGCAGCTTCTCTAAATCCCAATTGATGGTGCGGAGACCTCCGCCCAACCCAGACATCTTGTCTTCGTAGCCTCCTCCTCCTCCCCAACCTCCTCCTCCACCTCCACCGTAGCTACCACCACCACCGCCGTAACCGCCGTAACCGCCGCCGTAACCACCGCCGTAGCCGCCGCCGCTGCCGTAATGACTCTGAAAATGGGAGACTCAGCAAGTAAAGAAGAAAAAAGCCGCGTGCCACGTACCATGTCTATGGGATAGTAAAGGATGGAGGGAAAAGAGAATGAAGTGTCGAGCAAATGCGGTGCCCATTTTCTTCATGTTCTGACAAAGCAACAGCAACAAGTGCAAACACGCGACGCCACCTGGCGCCACTCGGCGCGGGGCCACATTTGTCCCATGCTCAGCACCTCAGCACTGCAGCATGTCTTGTAAATCTTGGTAGAATTCTCGTCTAACTTTCTCGTCACTAATGCAATATGTCTGAGTAGCGCGCCCGCGCAACCCCTTGTTTTGTACAAAGTCGATCTATGCACTGAGTGCCTAGCACATGAGCTGCATAGGCTCAAATGGGTATAGATATTCAAGAGGAAGATATGGTAGTCGATAATAGACCCATAAAGTACGCAGACTTGATGGTGTATACAGTTCAGAGATCGGCTAATAGGAACGATGAGTGCGATGTCAGCACTGCAGATGAGTGGGCTTACTCTCTATAGCTGGTCGGACCCAATATTCACATTATCGGGCAACGATTGGACGCTCTCTTCCGTTTTTTCCTGGTGGGATCTGCGGGATAACGGTCCCGCATCTGTCGAACGAGGTCTTCGAAGACTTCAGTGACATGCCAGTTTCGTTTGGCAGACGTCTCATAGAACGGCAGAGCCCAACGAGTGGCAAGGTCCTGGATTGTATCTCTTTGCACTTCCCTCTCATTTACCAGGTCCATTTTGGTGCCGACGACCACTATTGGTACATTCTATGGAGTTCAAACATTTAGAACTTTGGAGGGATGCAGCGGAGCGGAGATCCACGCACTGTATTACCACCCTTTATCCTGTATATCTGCTGCCGCAGATTGTCAACTTCTCGCAGACTAGCTTCTTGTGTCAAACTATCGCCGGTTGTCAGAGATATTCATACCATGTAGCATCAATGCTCGCCTAAAGACCAAAATAAAGCCACGGCCTGACTGTGACAAGGAAGAGCAAATGTCAGACGTCGGTACCACAGGAAAGAGGGGCCAGAACCTTCATATAAACTTCGTTTAACGCGGTGAATTGCTCCGCACCCGCCGTATCAAGGACCTCAAGCTAAGTGACGCTCATAGTTAGTCCGTGATGCTGGGATTGCGTTTAGGGGGAACTGGCATGGCAAACTTCCAGAGTACGAATAACGGTCATGACACAGCCATTGTTGATAGTGCAGCATTCACATACCAGACTACAGAGGGAGGCTGATGGCAAGACGGGATTCGGCAGGCCTCTTCCCCTGGGGAAGGTATTAGAGACTCGGACGATCTCTGCTTACCGAATATAGGTCGCCGTCAACCTCGACATTGCGCCGGTACTCCTCTAAGGGCTGAGATTTAAGCCCTGTCCGCGGGGTGATAGCAGAGCAGCTTACCCTCTATGGTAGGGTCGTAGTTCTCGACGAATACATCACGAATGAACCTCACTGTGAGCGCAGACTTGCCAACTCCTCCAGCTGGAAACACTTTCTGGTTCCAAAATTAATCGTCCTCATTCTCCTGAGACTCACCTCCGAGCACCACAGCATTGAATTCCCGCATTGGAGGCGCAGATGCAGGATTCCTCAGGAGTGACTATTGCCGCTGGACAGATCCGGTGGTGCGGTCTCGTATCACTGCGCCTCAGGGTCAGACCTCGCAGGTCGCCAGATGGGAAGGGCGTCCAAGCTGCCGCTGGCGATTCGGAGACCGTGTGCTGAGCGTGTACACTGTACAGGGGACTTGCCAGTCTCCGGATCCGTCGTGGCGCCGCATCAAGTCCATGGGAAGAGACGCGTCCAAACTGTGGCTAGTACTTTTGTAGTCTGAGTCTCTCTTCGAATACGCGACGGTCGCCCAGTATGCCCCGTCCAAGGGTGTTTATGGACTTTGCTGTCGACAACAATCCCATAGGAAGGTCTGTTATACATCATAGCTCCTACGCCGTCGTGCTGAGCGATTTTGCAGGGTTGTTATCGAACTATTCAATGACGCAGCACCCAAAACATGCGAAAAGTGAGCCCGCATTCACCTGTTATCTGCTCGTATGTAACTTATAGCTGCCAGCTTCCGAGCTCTATGCACTGGGGAGAAGGGCCTGTCGCCAGTCTCGGAGCGTCCATTGTACTACAAGAATAGCATTATCCATCGTTCAATCCGGGACTTCATGATCCAGGGCGGAGGTACGTGGTGTCTTACACATTGTCCTGGTTCTTTCCCTCTAGCCCGTGACGACTCTCGTCCCCAGACTTTACGAAACGGAACGGCACAGGCGGCGAGAGCATCTATGGGGGTGCTTTTGAGGACGAGGACCTCTCCCGGCCCCTGGATTCTGAAGGGTACGCGCCCGAGCACGGCAATCCGCAGACATTCTGACCACCTGTCAATAGCTTGGTATGCATGGCCAACAAGGGTCCCAATACCAATGGTTCTCAATTCTTCGTCACGCTACGTGACTGCCCACATCTAAACGGTCCATACCCTGCCCAGCCATCACCTTTTCCTCCTCATGCTGACCTCACCGCACTTTAGGTAAGCATGTCGTATTTGGGAAAGTCATTAGAGGCTACGAGGAAGTCATCAAGAAGATTGCCGACATTCCCGTTGACGAGAAGGATCGTCCTCAGGTGCCCGTGGTCATTGCGAACTGCGGGGAACTACAGCTGAAGAGCAAGGCGCAAGCGGGTGATAGAAAGGGTAAGGCTATGTTCACTCAATTGCCCCGAAACGATCTCATAGCTGTAATCGCAGAGTCGGAGAAGTCGACGCAGTCGAGAGAACGGAGCGGAAGCGCGCCCTCTTCAGAAAGTGGAGATGAACGGTACGAGAAACACAAAAGGCGGAGGCGATCCCGCACACCCGAACGAGATCGCGAACACCGCAAGAAGCACAAGCATAAACGCAAGCATGGCAGAAGTCGCTCTCCAGGTGGCACCCAGGAAGCGAGTAATTCCAAGAAAGACGTGGATGTGGAGGAGACGCCCGAAGAGTATGATGCGAGATTAGAAAGGGAAGAGCAGGAGCGTCTTGCCGAGGAGCGGCGGAGACACTTGGAGTCCCTCAAGAGCAGATATGCGAACTCTGCAGAGAGTGAGACCGGGATTCGATTCAAAGGTACGGTAACATGACTGCCACACCACAGTTCTCTCTAACATCAGACTACCAGGCCGGGGACGAATGAAATATGTCGACCCTGAGGTACGCCAAGGTAGACAAACCGGCGATAACAACCTTTACAAACGTTGAAATAATCCGTGCCAATTCTGATGCGCGGGGCGATGGGACCAGATTTAAGGGGAGTGCTAACTCGGCGTGCTGAATAAGATATGGATAGCGTTTCAAAGCATCTTTCAATAAGTCAGGAGGACGTAACAATAGCTATACCATAGACCCTTCAAATAGCGACCTCCGCAATCTGAGAGGTAACCTCAGCAACCCGCTCATCAGTACTTTTAGAGGTCTCAGACGTGTCTTCAGTCCTCTCTGACGCAGACTCTTTGCGGCCCCCAGCTGCAGAGGCGAAGCTTACAGCGGGGCGCACGGTAGCAGTCTGGGCTGTAGAGCTGCGTGGTGAACTGGGCGTCGGGGGACTGGCAGTGGCAGGCGGAGGCGAGCGGGTGAAGTTGGAAGCGTTGCGCTCTGATCCTGTACGAGAACTGGTGCGCGACATGGGGTGCGAGACGCGTTCCTTAGTGGCTTCTCGCTCTCTTTCGATTTTCTGGAGGACTTCCTGTTCTCGGGCCGTGACGTCGACAGGCCTAAGTGAGGGATCCATGTCAAATGCCGTTCGACGTAACTTAAGGAAGGAACGTACTTCGCAGCCCCGAAGGGATTAGAACGACTCGAACTGGAACTCACTGTACTGGGCGCCATCTTGGGGGAAGCGAGAGGGGAAGGACTATTAGAGCCACTGGTTCGCGGCAAGAGTTCCAATTTCCTGCGACCCATCTGAGGTGTAGGAGGGGTGGACGCAGTCGCTGGATGCGGATCAGACTGGTATGAGGACGGAGAGGAACATGCAGACGCACGAGATGAACTGTTCCTAGTAACTGGTCTCGGCTTCGCAGAACTGCGCCAGTCAGAGGGCTCATCGCTCGCCGCTGTCTCTCGCGATTGATTCACCTCACTCCGACCCCGGACGCTGCCGAATTTACTGGTCGGCACCTCGTCTGTGCTGGGTTTGAATTTGCTTCCTATTGTCCACTGTTCGTCCGAGGGAGGGGCATGTACTTCGCCCCCCAGGAATCCCGAACCCCTCCGTCTAAATGACGGCGCTTCCGGCTCAGGAGCCGGCGCCCTGGCAGGTCGGCTGGAACGCCAGTCGCTCACGGACTCGTATGCAGATGCAGGCCGTTCACCCGACGGTCCTTCGAAGCGACGACGAGAGGAGTCACGCGAGCCTGGCGCATCAGGTAGTGGACCTTCGCGCCGCCAATTGCCGGAGAATTTTGCGTCGTCATCCGCTGCGCCAAAACCTCCACGCTCCTTGGCTATATACGCGGTTAGAGAAGCAGCATCGATGTTTGAGAGAGACGCTTACGGGGTTCTGCCACACTGACACGGATGGTGCGACCGGCAAAGTTCTTAAGGTAGGCGTAAGAACTTTCTGGCAGGAAGAGCTCATGCCATTACTCACTGATCCCGATTTGTCCAAAGCCTCCTTCAAGGAGTCCAAGTCAACAAATTCGACATATCCAAAGCCCTTCGGTTTATCTTCACGATCCTTGATGATTTTGGCGGATTTTACCTGTCACAACGTCAACAACCAGTGCGATTTGCAATAGTTATACGCGCAAACTTACCTTGGATCCGCCAAAGAACTCTTCCAACTCCGATTCCGTCAGATCAAAGGCGAGGTTGCCAATGAAAGCGGTATATGGGGGCTGAGTAGGGAGAGGTAAATCTTCCCTAGGCGGACGATCCGCTGTAACATGTGAGCCAGTGAGGGGGGATAATTGATGTGGGTGCACTAACGTCTGGAGGACATGAAGTCGTCCCGTCTTCCGAAACCTCTGTCACTTGGCCGGGAATGATCATCATCGGTACGCGCAGACGCTTCGTGGATCGTCAAAAGAGAGGACAATGAGACATATCTGAGTAAGACACTCACGGGCGGTGGGCAAAGAATCCATCTCGTCTGCCCATGAGCCCAGGGCTATGGCGACATATCAATTCGATGCTGAATGTGATCTCACAAAGTCCACTCGCCATTATCCCCAAGGAACTCGTTGAGAGACATTTTCTGGCCTTTCTTTGGCGCTACAAGACATATTCAGCGACGGGGTAGTTACAGTGAACAAGGCAGACGCACCCATTTTGTTTTGTCGGGTGATAGAAGTCTTGCAGTGTCTTTTGAAGTCACAGACTCGTGGAAGCAGTGTCGATTAGCGACTTGAAGCTTTCCGGCTGATGCCTAATGTTTGTCTCTGTTTGGTTTCGTGGCTCTCTCCCCGCGTCCAAGCCCGCCACTGCTGCGTGCCCCGCTGAACGCATCTGCCATGATTCTGCTAGAGGTCTGTTTACCTCGACGACGTTGTGAAAGCCTCCTGCTGACCGACTCGACCAGCCTCACAACGTTATTATCCAAACCACCCTCAGCGAGAAGCTAGTCAGGTAAGTAAAGGTCTCCGATTCCCGCTCGCGTACCGACCTACTCGTTGCAATAGGCCTTCTGCCCTTGAGGTCCAGTTCGTCGACTATGATGACGTCCGATTCCGACTCTCGACTCCTGAGCGTAAGACAGTGGTTCTGCTCTCGATGAATATCCGGTGCTGGGGCGATCTCGTCAAGCACGGTGCGCTCGATATCT
Organism: Gloeophyllum trabeum ATCC 11539; assembly: GCF_000344685.1. Taxonomy (NCBI): domain Eukaryota; kingdom Fungi; phylum Basidiomycota; class Agaricomycetes; order Gloeophyllales; family Gloeophyllaceae; genus Gloeophyllum; species Gloeophyllum trabeum. The sequence goes on along the minus strand of NW_006920418.1, from coordinate 926,330 downwards.
TGAAGCGTGAATACGGGAGCCTGGTGAAGGACACCGCAGAACCGGAGTTCGACGTGAGCCTCGAGATCGATTTGGATCAGGTACCCTCCGACCCTGGTGCGTCGCTCATGATACCTTCCATGCGATGCTCTTAAGTGAATACAGAGGCTCGGGAGTCATTTGTCAAATCCGTCTCCCTGCTGAAGCGCAACGCTCTCGCCGCACCCTTTGAGCGCGCGTTCCAAACTCAGAAAGAATTGGAGGCATCCGGCAGTGGGCAGGGCGAACTTATGCAGATACATTACCGCGACGAAGAGGCCATCTACGTGCAAGCTTCTGCTGATCGTGTCACTGTGATCTTCTCGACGATATTCAAAGAGGAGACGGACAGAATCCTCGGAAAGGTTTTCCTCCAGGTAAATATGCGCCATCAGACTCCCGAACATGTTAAAGACCACTACTGTAGGAATTTGTTGACGCGAGACGGCTTCCAACTATTCAAAATGCCCCCCAAGTCCTCTATTCAAGTAGAGATCCACCCCTCGAAATAAGACATGTGCCGGGCCTGCGCGACACAGACGACATCGGCTATGTTACATTCGTGCTTTTCCCTCGTCATTTCGCCAACAAGCCTTTGGCTGAAGGCGCAATATCGCACATCCAGCTTTTCCGTGACTACCTGCACTATCATATCAAGTGCTCGAAGGCCTACATGCATTCTAGGATGCGTCATCGGGTGTCGGAGTTCCAGAAGGTTCTGAATCGTGCGAAGACTGAAGTTGCGACGGGAGAACGGAAGACAGTCAGGTTCGTCGGCCTTTTCTCTTTTGGTACTCCTGGAACTTACGTGTCGTGTGGATAGCGGGCGTACCTTAGTTTCAAGATAGAGTACATACTAAATACCAAGTGGAAACTGTTTTAGTTGCAGATTGGATCATGACCCCCGAAGTCATGTGTGGGCTTGTCAATGTGTCAGAACTTCTGATGGCCCCTTAGCAAATGCAGCTGTATTGAAGTAGAGCAGCTGAACTAATATTGAGTAATACCAACCTTGTATAGCCTAAAATGACAAAGATGAAACTGAGGAGTAGGATGCTCCTGGTTTCCAAGTGCCCTCAAGTCCCTGGTTGGACCAGCTGATGGCAAATGATCTATGAAGATATCATCCTACCATGGACATGGGGACATTGTCATATGAGTGTACAAGTTCTGGCAGCATGAAGCACTGCTCTAACACACTGGTTCCAACACTTGCACTGACAGAAGCTGTTATCAATGGTCTTATTAGGGACTGGCACAGTCGCGGGAATCCCGGAACCCGCCTGAGCGGGACCTCTTCCGCAGAAAAAGGCTTCCGCGGAAGTTTATTCCCACGTCATCCGCGGGAGTGGCTGTTACTCAATGCTGGCTTCTCATTGGCTGGGAGATGTCCGCGCCTGTCACCTCTCGATGTACTCGAGTATGTATCGCCAAGTACGGTTTCCGTGGGAGTTTCAAACTCCGCTTCCCGCGGAAATCCTTTCCGTGGAATTACCACAGGCAGTCCCCGGAAGGGCCCGTGCCAGTCCCTAGGTCTTATGTATTAGTACAATGTTACAGCAGTAATTAGCTGTACACAACATTTTTGTGAATTGTTCCTTTGATGTGTGCCCTTGTATTCAGTCATGAATTCTTGAGATTGCTGCATATAGTTGACCATGTGGAAAGACCCCAGTTCAGAGGCCAATCACAATCCTGTCAAGGGTGAGTCCTTGGCAGTTGTGGAGGGTAGTTGCATTGGCAAGCCTGAGAGGGAATTGGGGGTGTTGAACTTTCCAGCTTGAAAATGTTGGCTGGAAATCAAATGTAATCCTTCGAATGCAGCAGGTTTCATCACTGATGCTTGAGGTGGGCATCAAATTGTTGCATAGGAGCCACACTGTAATGAATTGACAATGTAGGCTCTAAACAACAACATCGGCATTCTTCACCAAACCCTTTTGTACTGATAAGTTGCACATGAGGAGGTAGTTTGAAACTTGCATTCAGGTCTAGCTGGTGATTTGGAACACCACCTCCCTGAACACAAATCACCATGCCTGCCCAGGTGCCCTCCCAATGATGTGAACCCCATGCTCCATCATGCAACACCCGCTCACCCTGACCTCGGCCCTACCACGCTACCCAGGAAGCCTCCATGTCGCCACAATGAAATTTCGGCAAGACCAGACACAATAGCACAGCCACTATTTCACAACATATATCCTGCACCCGATATGCTGCACAACATACACTGGGTCGAAAAGTATTCAAAAGCCTGGGTTATGTGGCAGTAGCTCGGGAATGATGGACCTTGATCCAATTTCATCTCATGCTCTAGACTATTATAGGCTACCTGAAAATGTATATGGAAAATTGGAGCCCACTACAAAGGATAGGAGGCTGGTACAGTATTTTTTCATGAAGGATAATGGTCCCAACCACTACCAGGCTCAAAGGTCAACAGTATACACAGCCAAGAACAGGCCAAAAATTTGCCAAAAATTGATATTTAGTATTCCCTCCCTTTGCCTTCATTAGTGCTGCCACCCTGTCTGGTAAACTGTCATACAACCTCCGCAAAAATCCTTTCCAATCCCATACCACTCCTCCTGGACTACTGCCCAAAGGTGATCCACCATCTCCGGCTGGGGGTCCCATTCATGTATCCTCCGCTTGAGGTAGTCCCATACATGCTCTATGATGTTCAGGTCAGGGGATTGTGCTGGCCATGGCAGGATATGGATGCCACTTCCAGACCCGGGCAACTTTTGAACAATGCTTTGGATCATTGTCTTGCTGGAAGAAGTAGTCTTGAGGCTTCATCCTATAATCGTGTAAGGTCCCAAGAAGATGATCGTCAAGAATTTGAACATAGCCAGGGCCTGCCAATGTTCCCGTAATCCAATGAAGTCTGCCGATGCCCTTGGATGTGATGCATCCCCAAACCGTCAGCTGCCCTCCACCAAACTTCCTTGTCTTCTGGGTATACCTGTGCTGTGCAGCATCTCCCTGCCTCCACCAACACATCTTCCTACCATCTGAGCCAACCATGCTGATCTTCAACTCATCAGAGAATATGACCCTGCACCACTGCCTAAACCTGCCGTGCCCACTTATGCCTCTCTGTCAGATAGGGGACCTCCCTCCACACTGCTGAGATCAACCCTTCCTCCTGAAGCGAACAGTGTTTGTGGAAACATGTGTGAAGTACTGGTCCTGGAGCTGCTTGGTGTTATTGATGCGCCCTTGATCCAGCTGGAGGACAGCAAAATGGTGATCAGACATGCTGAGAGCCCTCGGGCGGCCTGGTTTGGGCCTTGGGTAACAGGATCCAGTTCGCTCGAACCACTTGATTACATAGGAAATTGTCAAATATGACCTTCTGGAGCCTTTTGCAATGTCTGACAGTTCTGCACTAGCACACCCAGACCTGATGATACAACCACATGTAGAAGGGCTTGTATAAGTTATAGGTAGGCAATTGACAAAGTAGAGTCGCAATACAGTGAGTTGTCATTGGCTTGCTTGAGTGCATAGGCCGCAATCCCACAGCGGACATCTGGAGGAGCATCAGGATGACGACATGCCTGCTCTTGCCACCATGCTGCCTTCAAAGAAGGCAATCACCCACCGCATTTCTTCGACCAACAAGAGACATTCCTCCTCCCAGCATTCAGCTCAGGCCTTTGCCTTGACCCATTCCATGCACATGCTGTCATTGAACTCCCTAGTCCCATCCTCACTGCTATCACCCATTGATCCTTGCCGTACAGTCCATATCCAAGATATCTCATAGCAGCTTTGCCAATTGTCCTTGTCCTTTTCCTTGGCTTTCTCATCTTCCTCCTTGCCTGGTCCCTGGATATCTTCATCACAAAGGATTAGCCGTTGGTTGCACCAGTCCCCCAGTGCATCAAGGCTCTCCAAGGCAGTGCAAGCACTACGGTAACGTTGGGCAGCACAAAGCATCTTCAAGTTGAAGTGCGTATAGAGGGACCTCATCCAAGTATTGGCCTTCTGACCAGTACTGGAAATGTGGTTCTTCTTGAACTCCTTGATGTCCATGAGAATACGGTGTTGGGGCGGATTTCAATGAGGCTGTCATGAGCTTGGGCAATGCGCAGCATGATCTCGTTCGCAATTAGGGACATTGGTAGTGAGGAGCGGAGAGCCAGAGGGACACACTGATGAAGAGTTATGGAGGCTGCAGCACACACAGTGCGCCCTACACAACTCACCTGTATTGGTTGGATGCTAATGCTACTGGTAAAGCTCATATGAACGACCCTTGTCATTAGGCAGCAGAGCTGCAGGGTTTATATACACTGTGGCCCATAAGCTGACTAAGCTACATGGAATATCCCTAATCCTACTGAGCCCCACCTATGATGTCACTGACCCACATGAGCTCCATGCCTTGTACAATAGTGGAATATACCAGAATGTTCCAGAGGGTTCCAGTATGTTCTGGTACATTGTAGAACCTGGCAGCTAAGTCAGCACCTAGTTCAACACTCCCCCTTGCTAAGTGCCGCTGATAATTGTGCAGGCAAGTGTTGGGCTGACTTAGATCACTTTTAGAACCTAAGTCTGAGTTGTGCTCTGAAGCGCAAGAACTTGACATGTCCTAAGTTCTTAGTGAACATGTCTGCAGGGTCATTTTCGCTGTCAATGTAGAATACTTCAACTTTCTTCTGCTCAACGACTTCCCTGATATAATGATAGTAAATGTTAATATGTTTAGACCTTCGCTCGGTGACAGGATTGGGTGCAAGGAATATAGATCCTTGGTTGTCACCGCAAATAGGATGGGGCCAAGTTGGTAGCCTAACTCATTGAAGAGTGTCTAACCCATACACATTGGCGGCTACAATCACTGAGCACCATGTACTTGGCTTCAGTGGAGGATAGCGCAACAGTTTTTGTGCTCTTGACTGCCAAATGAATATGCCATTCGCTAATTTGAGGAAGTAACCAGTTTGGGACTTCTTTGGACTGGGATCTTATGCCCAGTCTGAATCAGTGCAAGCAGTAATAACAAGTCCACTAGCACCATCAAAAGCTAGTGTGTAATTGCGAGTGCCAATTATATAGCAGCAGATATACAGCACTTTATCCAAGTGGGCTTGAGATGGATTAGCAGCAAATTGTGCTAACTTGGTCACTGCATAGCTGATATCTGGTTGAGTTCCAAGCATAATGTAAAGAAGGAACTGATCACGGTTTGCAACTGGCTACAAAGGGTATGATTGACTGGGCCATTGTTAGGCTCAGGTTGATAACCTGCAGGGAGAGGAGTTGGTGCAGATTTTGCATTCTGCATGCCACAATGCTGCAGCACTTTATCAAGGTAGGCAATCTCATCGAGATGAATTTCTCGGCCTTGCCTTGTAATGCACATGTGTAAGAATGCCTTGACATCACCAAGGTCCCTGCATTCCCACTTATTCATGAATCGTGTCTTAACATCTGACACGAGGGACTTGTCCTTGCCAAAAGGACAAGGCATCGTCAACATAGATGACAATAATTACCATGCAGCCATCTTTCTCAATGAGAAGATGCCAGCATCAGGAGTTAGATGTTTGCAGCTCCAAAGACTCAGCAAGTGTGCACCACCAAGCAAGCCCCGCTTGCTTAAGTCTGTAGAGTGCACAGCACAGTCTAGAAACCTTGTGCTCCTGGCCTTTTACAGCAAAGCCTTCAGGTTGTTCCATAAATTTGCTCATCCAGTTTGCCATAAAGGTAGGCATTGCGCACATCGAGTCTAGATACGTGCCAGTCCTCAAGTGCTGCTAGCATGAGCATAAGGTGCACTGTCTCAAAATGCACAACTGGTGAGAATATTTGGTCGAAGTCTATACCTTCAACCTGCGAGAAGCCTCTAGCGACTAATCTCATTCTATGACGTCCATCAGTTTTGACGTCAAATACCCAGCGACATTTTATGACTTTATGCCCTTTAGGGCAGTCAACCAAGTCAAAGACTCTGCACCAACAAAGTGCATCGAATTCTTTGTGGCAAGCAGCTCTCCATTCCTTCTGCTTCTCTGGTGGTAAGCGAAGGATATCATGGTACATCCATTCTCTGACATTGGATGTGTCTGGATCATCTGCCTCAGGCAAAATTGCCTTCAGAAGCAGGTCATTAATCAATGGTACTCCCCCTTCCCGGCATAGCTGTGCCAGAAGTAACTCATCAGCGTCTTGTTCAGACTGCAGGTGAGAGGCTTCAGGAGCGACTGGCTCATGTGAAGCACCCGGGGATCGAGCTGGAGGGTCGCAAGGTGGAGGGGCAGAGCTAGGTCTTCTGCTTAGACTGGTGAGGTATGCGAGACGTCTTAGTTTTTTCACCAACTAAATCCTTCCTTATCTGACTCAATGTTGCGATAGGTTTCTATGGGATTCTGCGATTCACCATAGATATTACCCAGGCGAGTTACTGGTTTCCTTTCTCTCACTGGTCTCTGCGGCTCATCTTGTGGTGCATGATCCCCTGGAGGTGGAGAGCCACTCTAGCCGCATTGACTGCGCTTTGTCCATTATAGTCCAAATAAAGTGCTCAGCGTGACCATTCTGTTGGTGCGCTGTCAGACTAGGAGATCGTTCGAATGCCAAACTAAGCTGTCGCTGCGCGCTGAACGTATCCCTTCCAGGCCTGAACTGTACCACAAGTACCAGCTTCAAGCCACTACATTTGGAATATACAGATCGGTAATGGAAGGTTTGGTGGACAGTATCTTCAATAACTGGCTGGGAATCGACAATGAAGACATATACGACATTGACTTCAATCATGCAAAGCACTTGCTGATGCAAGGAGAACAGTTTCGGCGCAGCATCAAAGCAGGAGGACTGTGAGAATATTCAGGGCGCAGAATATTCTAGGAGGATCCGAGACATTCCACTGTTTTCCCTTGACATGACTCATTCTATGTCCATATGACTCATTCCATGCCTTTATGACTCACTCCCTTACATATGACTCATGCTATGCGGATATGACTCATTCTATGTCAATATGACTCATGCTATTCCCTT
>NW_006920418.1:894526-907422 GCF_000344685.1 Gloeophyllum trabeum ATCC 11539 | reverse complement strand
CGCAATCAAAGTTCGAAAGTGTCGAACTTAGCGAATTATAACCAATCCTAGTTTTGCCAATACACCTAACTCGTCGAGTGATTTATCTCCGCCGTCAATTTAATTATCTCAGGTGAGCTCTACCTAGCAAAATAAAATTAACCAAGTCTCTATAGCAATTTCTACCACCACAGGCACAATCCTGTGACAGGTGTCGTTGCTTGCGACTTCGAGGGTCACTGAGATTGTAATGCTAATTCTCTGAGATGCTGAAGTGCAAAACTTGTTTTTCTGTACACTACTTTGTACAATTTATACTACAGGAATGGCTTTGCGACCGTCCGGAGATAAATAACAAATAACCGCCGCTACCCACAGGATTGCTCAGCACTTGCCGCCGCTATACCATGCACCATACAACTCCCTTGCGCTCCCACTTGTTCATCCCAGCCCCTATAGGTTGCCTCGACGCTCCGCCACCTGCCCTAAGCGGTCCCATCACTCCACGCAATGCACCTGTCATGTGCTAATTACCTCCGGCCGCTCGCTGACTGATGCTGACCTCATGGTGACTCATATACGTCCGCACCTTTGGTATTTTGATGGAAACAAGGGGGAGTGAGTGCTGGAGGTTGGGCATGAGGATGACACCCCTCGATAGAAGCGTCCGCGGGCCCCAGAGCTAGTTCATCTAGAAGTCGCATTGGTTAAGTCGCTCTGGAGCTCCTGTTCGCGGAGATAGATCGCGGAATGGGTCCGTGTACGCCTCGAGGATGCTAGGAAGTCCGGAGCTAAATAGAGCAATTCTTTAGAGCACATAGAAGCCTAGAGGCATGTGAGCGCTGTGTCGAATAAGCTCTGGAGGGCTTGTATGATGTGCTGAGTCTGCGTTATCGGGGGTCAGACGATCCTGAGGCTTATCACTGCGTGAGCTTGAAGGCTTTCTTGATCCACTTGTTGTTGTAGTGATGGCTGTCCGCCGAAGGAGGTGGATGGAACGGACCTTGCTCTTTAACCGTCCGAGTCCTGCTGCCTGTAGGTGTGATGTTGAGGACATGAGCAATGGTTGTAGGAGGAAGGGAGACAGTCAAGGTGATCAAGACGTCATGGGCGTGGTGATGATCATGGTTGTGCCCTTGATGCTTCTTGCCTGTGCGCTTGCCATAATAAGGGCACTTCTTCCCATCTCGCGCATTGCTGCTGCTGCCCTGAGGGTGCTGCTGCTGCTGCAAAGCAAAGGAGGGATCACCCAGCTTATGCTTCACTGCCGAGATTTTGTGTGCACCTAGTTGTGTTGTCTTCTTGTTCTGGGCTTGCTCCCAGGCAGTGACAACAGCCTCCCGGACATTGTCAATGTCCATTGTCGATGTCAATTTCTGGACTAAGACTTGAATGAGGGAGTCATACCAAAGAGGGAGTGCATTGAGACAGACCAGCCCTTGAAGACAGTTAGGGATGATCATCTTCTCAGAGGCCAAGACATTAAAGTGCTTGGCAATCTTGGCAAAGGCGGGAGCAGGATGTTGATCAGCCGGGATCTTGGTGGTTAATGCCCCACACAGCTTGTTATAGATGGAGGCAAGAGATGTGATACCATATGTGTCGTCGAGCTCTTCCCAAGTTTCTTTAGCCGTTGTCTTGTTTTGAATAAGGGCGGCAATGGCAGGGGAGCATCGAAGATGAATAGTGCCGATGGCCTTGGTATCATTTAGTCTCCAGGCCTCACGTGCAGAGCCATCTTGACTGGTACTACCATCCTTGTGGGTGGTTAGCATGACATCTGGCATAGTGATCATACCATCAGTGTCCCCAAAGGCCTTGGGACATCAGGTATGCCTTCATCTGCTCAGACCAGGTAGGCCAGTTCGAGCTGTCGAGGATGGGGACAACAGCGATCAGATTGTCCGACATTGTTGAGGAGCGATTGAGAGATCTCATCAGTATCAGCGAAGCTATGCAGCCCGATAAGGGTGCACTGCTCCATGCTGTTGGCTCCATTAGGGAGTTACCCCAGGATCGATCATCAAGCCTGATGGTGGTTGAGGACAGCACCTACGGCAATGATCACGCATCAAGCCACACTGCAGCCTGTGAGGTGATGCACCGGTGAGTGAGGCACAATGCGCTGCAGTGAGTTACCATGCAGATGCAAGCTGCCTATTTGGGCTCATAACCTGATGAAGAGTTATGGAGGCAGCAGCGTGCACAGTGCACCCTACACAACTCACCTGTATTGGTTGGATGCTAATGCTACTGGTAAAGCTCATATGAACGACCTTTGTCATTAGGCAGCAGAGCTGCAGGGTTTATATACACTGTGGCCCATAAGCTGACTAAGCTATGTGGAATATCCCTAATCCTACTGAGCTCCACCTATGATGTCACTGACCCACATGAGCTCTGTGCCTTGTACAGTAGTGGAATATAACAGAATGTTCCAGAGGGTTCTGGTACATCCTGGTATGTTGTAGAACCTGGCAGCTAAGTCAGTACCTAGTTCGACACACACGATGGCAGCCAGAGGGGCTGATGTTCAGAATGGGTGCATATGCTATCATCATCTTCCTGCTGCTTGTTGACGTCATCAAAGTCCAAACCCTCAGCGGTGCCTGAGCTGTTGGCATCCAATAGTTGAGAGGAAACAAACAGCATGTAGACATGCTGCTCACTGTGCCACAAGTCTATATGGTATTGCAATTTATTGCGAGTGTCCTGGAGATCAGCTTTGGCTTTGCTGCTGTGCAGTAGGTCCTTTTGTTGTGTAACATAGAGCCGCAAATGCTGTCTACAATAGTGCATTAGCTTGGATAGAAGTATTAGTGATATAACTTTATAACTTACTGGTCTTCCTCTAATTCAAGCCCTGCAACAAGAAACGCGCTGGTGGTTATCTTGTGCGGCTGCAAGGTTCCACGGCTCGACTCCGCAGCTTCCTCACGAGACAATACCAAGCAGACATTGTTAAGAGTAACATCTGCATACTATGTTAGCCTTATCCCAGATGCACAACATCTATGCATACCTGACTTTGGCTCAGCAAATGGATTAGGCTTTGATGCATCTGACTGCCAGTCATCCAACATCTTTGTCCACGCAGCGATGACATTGTTGCTAAATGTGGCAGGAACCTGTTGAAGGTCATGCGGTGCTTCTTAGCCATCTTCACAGCTTCCACATACTTCGCAAAATGGCTTCCTTTAGAAAACATCTGTTAGCAAAGGGAGCCACTGACAGCTGACAAGGAAAGATGTACCAAATGACACCACCTTCTGCCAGTTGTAGGTGCCCCAATGATTGTTGAGTGTCTTGTGGCACACAGAACCCATTTCTCTCACACTCATCAATAGCAGATTTGTATACACCCATCCTGACTCAACGATCTCTCCACAGACCATAGCCATGTGGCGCATGTATCTGAAGCAGAAGTTTTCTTCACACTTTGAGCCATGAGCTTCAATATGGAATTGCAGGATGGCGTAGTGGACATTCACTGTGTCCTCCTTCAGCTGCATATCTTCCGGGAACTTGCTTATATGATGGAAAAGGTTTTCAGAGTACTGGCATTTAATATCCAGAGTATGATGACTCACATTAGGGTAGACAAGATAATGTAGTCAATCATGCAATACCTAAGGAAAGCACATAAGAGGACATATATGAAAGGTGTAGGGAGAGTACCCACTTTTCACCCTTTTGCAGATCTGCAGCACCTTTCCTTCGCACTAGACCATGACAGCCGCAGACGCATGCAGTGACATCTGAGATATCCCTTAGTGTTCCGTGTTGCAGCCTGTGTTATTGCATCATGTTGCAATTCACAACAGCTTATCTGGGATCAAGGGATGTGTTAGTATGTATTTACTATGCAAAAGGACAGACTGTAGGGCTTACCTCAGGTTCATCAACGTGCTCACCCAAGAACCGCTGGTACTTCATCTCCTCGACAAAATAGCTCCAACCAGGTGCGAACTCGATGTCCTGGAGCTTTCGATGCTTCTGCTTCAGACGGAAGTTGGCATCAATGGCCAGGATCAATGTATAAAGCCAGCTAATGACTGTGGTAAGCATGGCACACTATTATGCAAGATTGACTTGTCATACTGAAGACTTACTTGTATGTGATGGAGTGGTAGACAGAGATGAGATTCCATGATGCATGCTTGGCACTTCATTTGAAGCCCATGGCAAGACAGACAGCAATACCTTGCATCTTCCTCTCCGCATCCTGAATAGTAAGCTGGTTTTCCATCGAAAAGCCCATCATGCCGTAGCAGCTTGTCCAAAAGCTGGTCACGAAGCCACTCCACAATAAGAGCCTTTGAAATGTTTAAGCAAGAAGATTTGAAACAGGAGAGAGCCAGGACTCACCAGATTGTGCTGCTTCCACTTGCCCAGCATACCAGTAATGGTGGGCACCTGTGCTGGCATGTCATCCAGTGCCTCTAATATATCCTGGGGAGGCGGCTCATTGCTAGCAGCTGGAGTGGGGATTTTGACAGCATCTTGAGGAGCTTCAGCCAAAGCTTGATTGAATGCAACCTTCTGACTGAGCCAACCATTAGACTGCCTGCATAGGCTGTACAAGTGTGATGTTGTTGTTGGAAGCTTCACAGGTTGAGAATTGCTGTCAACCACCTCAAACTGTATACCACAGGGCACTTTTCGGGGTGTCCCCATGCAGACTTGCCCAGATGCTTAGTTGCAATCTAGAGCATAGTGGGGACCGTGGGTAAGGTGTGTGGGTACAAGGACGAGAACTGAATGCCATAAAGATTCCTTATCCAGAAGGCTCCAAGCCAGACAGAGAAGGAAAGCTGTGGCACATGTCTCACTCAGAATACAGGCACACTGAGATGGAATTATGGGCATAGTTCACTTCTTACTATTCTCTGTGTGAGTGCAAACTAGGAAGTAGTCTATAAAGCCATTCATCACAAGTTTATAATTAATATGCCTGTTATGTGTTATTTCAGACAATCTACAAGACTTAGTGCACAATTCAGATGCAACTCAGATGAATGAGCACCGCAGCAATGCAGACTTGAGTTAAGATGCAGGATGTATCCTTAGTTGTCCCTTCCTATGACAGAATATTCTGTATTGCTTTATATACCCTAGATAGATACTCGAACACTGAAGGAGGCACAATACATGGTCCACAGCAAGAGCCTGTAATGTGCATTCACAAACAGCCAGGTGCCTTTCTCAGTTGTCTTCCTGTTCAATGTAAGTGGTTTGATGAATTCTCTCTGTGCATGGAGCCAAAGTAGTGCATAACGATGTTCTGGTGAGACGGGTTACAGAGGCCATAATGACGGGTAATCTAAGTATTTATCCTAGAAGCAAGGGAGTTTTGACTTGTCAATCTGAGAGTATTCCTCCTCATAATCATCTTCAGAGCTATACATCGCATTTGATACTGCCTGTCTGATAGCAACGGCCTCCTCCTCATTGTTCACTATGTTAATGAATTTGACCCTCCCATTCCTGCAAGCATCCCTTTAAGCCGCAATGGCTTGTTCATTGGTTTTGAACCCTTGTTGAACGTTTCCCGGAACACCGCTCACCAGAGGCTCTGTGTTGTGCCTATATTAACCTCAGCTATGCATTGAATGAATGAGAAATGTACCACCAGTGCTTGATGCCTACTTCCCATCCACGAGACACAACATACCACTCTTTGCCGCTGTTGGTTTGGGACAGGCTGGCCCTGCCATCTGCGACTGCAGGTTTACATTTTCCCTCGACAGCTACTTCAAAGGGGAACATCATGGTTTCACCACCCACAAGTACCTTGGTCTCCAATGGATTGGAGGTAGAGGCTGGCAGCTGCGGCTAAGCAGGAATGTGTAGCTGGAGGGGGGGGATTGGTATTGGTGCACCAGCGGGCATCACTGCGAGTCTCATCCATCCCTGGGAAAGCATCGCACAACCGACTATGGCTCACAACAGGATGCTTCAAGCTAAGATGGTCCAGTTCATCGCTAAGAGTCTTGACCTCATGAAGAGGGTGGGAAGGGAGAGGGTGATGATGTCCATCATTCTCCAGGGGTTCTTCCCAAAGACCTATCAGGACTGGTTCAACAAGTGGCCAGCAGTCCCACTCACCAACTCACAGTTAAGGCTTCCCCTGGACCAGCAAGCGTCCATAATCTCTTCAGTGACATCAGAGAGCAGAGCATCACTAATTCAGGACAATATTAGACTGATGAAGAAGGTGAGAATTAAACATGGATTACATTGGGAGTAATATGCATGCTCATCACTGTCTACAATAGAAAATCAGTGATTGGTTCTTCAACCGCACTTGCACTATAACTGGAGGCTTGGACAACACTAGTGGGCTCAAACTTTTGTATACAAATTACGACTAACTTGGATTTGTATTTGTACATTATGAGGAGGCTGTTTGTACAAATTTGTAAAAATCGTGACTACCATGTGTACATGTATTGGATCTGCACACTTTTGTGAACATTTGTATGATTATTTGGACCAATTTGTATGATATTTGTATGCTGTAGCAGGGTTCTTTGTAATGATTTGTGAGCTGTTTGAGGGTATTTTGTACAAATTTGTAAGTTTGTAGAGTGTGTTTGGAATGAGTTTGTAGATCTTTTCACCACAGCCTGTACAAGTTTGTGGTTCTCTAATGGGCATTTGTAAAAATTTGTACAGTCATCAACCGGTCCTTTACACACCACTGGACCTTTACACATTCGACCACACCGCCCTTCCTCCTCGATATTTCGTGGGGGAAGAACTTTGATGTAATAGCTACACTATTCATCTACTGTTATAGACACTTTTAGCACATCCCAATACTGCTTCTTGATCACGAGTTAGAATACCTTTTTGTGCTGGAATAACAAGCAAAACTAAAACAGTATCTCTCGTCTTTAATCAAGAATATATTGTCAAATGTAACAACTCCACTCATTTTGTCACTCTCAAGGATCAATTTGAGCCCTCAACCATGCAGATTGGATAAGTATTGCAGCCACTGTCACCCAAAGATGAGTTGTGCTGCCATGGAGGGGATGTCTGAATGCGGAAGTTAAGGCCACATGGCTGCGCACCCACAACGTCTCAGCACATGAAAGTCAATATATATTGCGGCTTTGAGCGTGTTGTGTTGAACTAGGTGCTGACTTAGCTGCCAGGTTCTACAATGTACCAGAACGTACTGGAACTCTCTGGAACATCCTGGTATATTCCATCATTGTACAAGGGCACGGAGCTCATGTGGGTCAGTGACATCATAGGTGGAGCTCAGTAGGATTAGTGATATTCCACATAGCGTAGTCAGCCTATGGGCCACAGTGTATATAAACCCTGCAGCTCTGCTGCCTAATGACAAGGGTCGTTCATATGAGCTTTACCAGTAGCTGTAGCATCCACTCAATACAGGTGAGTTGTGTAGGGTGCACTGTGCATGCTGCTGCCTCCATAACTCTTCATCATGTTGCTGGTAGACTGAGGCAACAACAATAGACTCTATTATCTGAGCTAGCATCTGCTTCATTCTACTGTACCTCAGCATGGTTGGGCGTGCTAAATCGGAGATGAAAATGAGACAGCTGTCTCGTGAGGAGCAAGACTGGGTGATGGACTGGGCCATGGCAGCTTACCATGCTGAACAGGCCAAGTCAGGTCCACGGCAAAAGAAGGGCCTCCGTGCAATCTGTACTGAGGTTCAGCAGGCATACCTTCTGGAAACTGGAAACGAAGTGAAGCTAAACTTCAAGACCTTGAGCAATCTAACCAAAGGTGGTCAGAAACTGGCAGACTTCAATGCAGAGAAGAGTTGGCTTACAGCATCAGAAGCAGACTTGGTGATTGAATATGCTCAGGAGGTTGCTGCAAGAGGCTTCCCATTAAGCCACCGCAGGTTGAGGGAGCACGTTGAGGACATCTGTCGGGCAAAGTTTGGTGCTGAATGGGAAGGTCTTGGGGAGAATTGGACTTACCAATTCATCGAGAAACACTCAGAGCGACTCTCCTGTTATACCCCACGGCCCCTGGACACATCACGTGCCCAGGCTGTCAACCCTATCTTCATGGCAGAATATTTTTGGCTCTTGAGTGATATCCTTGAGATGGGTGATGATGGTGGTCACATCGCTCCGGAGTGTTGCTTTCGAGTTGATGAGAGTGGTTTCCAGTCTGGCTTGGGTGGAGCCAGCAATAACCGGGTGATCAGGGCTTCAGGGAAGAAGGTTCAGTATGAACAGCAGGATGGTAATCAAGAGAACATCACCATAATCATCACAATATGCGCAGATGGGACATCGCTGCCCCCAGCTGTGATCCTCAAGGGGCAGGCTTATCAGTCAAACTGGACACAAGAGAACCCTGCCAATGCATTGTAAGCTGCTGCTTAGTCTTCTGTTGATGATTCTCACTCGCTGATTTATGCAGTCTTGGATATTCCAAAAAGGGTTGGACAAATGGCGAGATTGGGGCACTATGGATCGAGCAGTTTGATCGCTTTACGAAGCAGAAGGACGCTGGCGGCTCCTGCTTGTCGATGGTCACAACTCCCACTACACCCGCAGCTTCCTGGAATACGCTCGGAACCACAAGATCCATGCTATCCCTCAAAGAGTACACACTGCCTACAAGGTCTCGATGTTGCTGTCTTTACAGTGCTAAAGGACTGTTGGAATGAAGGAAGAGAGCACTGGGAAAGGGTGAAAGGTGAAAAAGTGACAAAGAAGAACTTTCTGACTGTATACGGAGCAGCCCATATCTGGTGTATGACACCAGAACTCATCTGGTCCGCATTCCGCAGGACAGGAGTCTTCCCATTCAACCCAGATGTTGTCACACCCGAGATGATGGCCCCGAGCTTGGAGACCTCAAGACAAGGACATATGCCCTGCCCCTTTCAACCCTGGTTCGTGTCATTAGCGACTTGATTCGGGCGCAAGTAATGACCAAGATAGTGGACCTTCATCGCCCACAAGTCAGCATACAAGCCTTACACCAATCAGGGGATCACTCACAGCAATCCAAGGCTCATCAGGCACCTTCCTTGTCAGCACCTCACCCATGAAATCATCTTCTCATGTCCCATCCCTGCCGGTTGCCCCAATCTTGCCTGAGAAGAAGCACTCATCCTACAGGGTCCTCCTGGAAGCAGAGCCGATGATGGACTGTGAGCGTATGTTGCAGAGTGCTCTCCATGATTCAGAGGCACGAGCTTCAGGCTACAAACAGCGTGTCATCCATCAGCAGGCTGCTCTTGTGCTCCACTCACATTACCTGGAGAGAGCACAGGCGGAGCTTCACGCTAAGGAAGAGAAGCAAAAGAAGGGGAAGAATTATAAGCTGATGGGGGATGGGTGGGCTCGGTTACTTACAGGAGTGAGTTCTTCAACAAGGTGCTCGAGCACAAAACCCTCATGTTGGCAGAGGCAGATGCACGAGAGGTGCGCAGGATCCAGCGGGAGGAACGAAATGGTCTGATGGCCAAGTGGCGCGTGCAAGAGAGCAAGCGGAAGGCCCGCAACAAAGAGAAGCATTGCCATTGGCAGGAGAAGGTGAAGGACTGGGAGGCAGAGCGGGACCTCACGAAGGCAGAAAAGCGGCAACCTAGGTGGAAAAAACTAGTCCGCAGCCCTCTTGAAAAGCGATCCCAAGACCAGCTAGGGCCGCCCCGCTTCCAGACATCAGCGAAGACAATGAGGACGAAGAATTCACATCGGACGGTGATAAGCCTCAGGATCATCTGACCCCTGATAACGCAGACTCAGCACATCGTACAAGCCCTCCGGAGCTTATTCAACACAGCACTCACACGCCTCTAGGCTTCTATGGGCTCTAAAGAATTTTTCTATTTAGCTCTGGACTTCCTAGCATCCTCGAGGCATACACGGACCCATTCCGTGATTTATCTCCATGGACAGGAGCTCCAGAGCGACTTAACCAATGCGACTTCTAGATGAACTAGCTCCGGGGCCTGCGGACGCTTCTATCGAGGGGTGTCGTCCTCATGCCCAACCTCCAGCGGAAGTAAGGCCAACACACCCAACTGCCTTATGTGGACATGCTATATTTGGTGCCGTACCTTGATGGTGTAATACCCGCGGTCATGTGATGCTACCACTCGTGCTGTCGGACTTCGGACTTCGTCCTCTCGCAAAATTTGCCTAAGTCCCCCTCTGGCCCCTACAGCAAGGCGCGCATCGCCGCGTCGAGTTTGAGTTGGGTCGGTAACTCATATCATAGGGCCTACCACTTTCCCTGAATAATCACCCAGTCTTTATAAGTGAATAACAATACTATGTTCAATTGATATGTTTGCTTAAGTCTAGCCCACAAGGCTATCAACAGTGTAGATACCAATGCTACCATGACTTATCACGATTCATGAGTTGACTCGCGGCGACAGCTCGCCAGTCCACCCTAGAGGATGAAAGAGTGACTTAACAAATTTCATGAGAGCAGGGAGCCGGTAATCACGCATGTGGCTTCACATAGCCGGGTGTGCCATCAAGCTCCCGGCATCCAAATATAGTACATCCGAATAAGGCAGTTGGGTGTGTTGGCCTCCAGCACTCACTCCCCCTCGTTTCCATCAAAATACCGAAGGTGCGGATGTATATGAGTCACCATGAGGTCAGCATCAGTCAGCGAGTGGCCGGAGGTAATTAGCATGTGACCGGCATGTCGCGTGGAGTGATGGGACCGCTTAGGGCAGGTGGAGCGTCGAGGCGACCTCTAGTGGCTGGGACGAGCAAGTGGGAGCGCAAGGGAGTTGTATGGTGCATGGTATAATGGCGGCAAGTGCTGAGCAATCCTGTGGGTAGCGGTATTTATTTGTTATTTATCTCTGGCCAGTCGCAAAGCCATTCCTGTAGTATAAATTGTACAAAGTAGCGTACAGAAAAACAAGTTTTGCACTTCAGCATCTCAGAGAATTAGTGTTATGATCTCAGTGACCCTTGAAGTTCGGAAACATCGAACTTAGCGAATTATAACTGATCCTAGCTTTGCCAATAGGCCTGACTCGTCGAGTGATTTATCTCCGCCGTCGATTTAATTATCTCCGGTGTGTCCTACATAGCGAAATAAAATTAACCAAGTCTCTCTAGCAATTCTACCCCCACGAGCACACCTGATGCTGTAGTAGTATTACATTAAACCTGGACGACACTTGTGTGCTCCTTTACAATGTTTTGGGACAATTGTCCAGGCCTAATGTAATGGGATTTCAGGTGGCAGGCAGGCTGCCGTGAGCCAGGCTGAGCTTGAATGGCCTGCCCTGGCATCCCGGCAGGCAGGCAGGGATTGGGGCTAGATCTGGTGCCCCGGGAATGGCCTGGGGGGCTAATAATAGGCTGGCTGATCATCCAGGCACCTGGGTGGCTCCAGAAAATGCGCACAAATTCGGATAAAATCAGAATATATTGGTGGGACCCAGACTCCACATATTAGTGCTATAAATGGGTGATGGGCATATATAGACCATCCCAGAACACAGCTTGGCAGCTCATAGAAAATCGAACGAAATGCAGAAAAATACAGAAAAATTGACAGCTACTGCCAATAGTTCCTATGCACTAATGGCGTCACTATATTACATAACACACTTCCAAATATGGAAATATGTGGTGTGGTACACTGCTGGAACCCAATTTTTATGCTCTTTCTGGCTCTGTGGTCCATTTATCCTTATTCTTCTTTGTTCTAGCTCTCATTTTACCTGACCCAGGCAATGTATGGAGGGGGAATATGTGGCAGTGATCCATAGAGCCTAGTGGCTATCCATTGCTGTAAAAAAGTTTTTTCATTGCCGGCTGCAAAGCAATATTTTGGGTTTTCCCATGTGTATACTATATGCTACATCCTGATTTTATGGGATCATACTCACCCCATATATATCTACAGGTTTACATAAGACACTGAGAGTATCAAGGATGTACTGGCGCTGGGAGATGGTCAGAGTCCGAGAGGAGTGGTCACGCTTGATCTCGACACCTAGAAGCCATGAAGTGGGACCCAAGTCCCGGAGCTTGAAGTGCTGCCTCAAGTCGTCTTTGACCTTCTGGATCGCAGCAGAAGACTTGGCTGCAATAGTCATGTCGTCGACAAAGACAGGGATGATGATACGCACATCCTCCTTCCCAAAGACCCAGACGCTATGCTCACAAGTCAGGCGCACAAAGCCCAGCTTCTCAGTTAGCACCTCATTCAGCTTCTCATGCCAGCGCCTCCCAGCCTGCTTCAGGCCATAGAGCGACTTGCGCAACTTCCAGACCCACTCTGGACCCTTCTCCTCGAATCCCTCAGGCTGACGCATATACACATCCTCCTCGAGCGTCCCATTGAGATAGGCAGTCGAGATATCGACGCTCTCAAGCTCCAAGTCCTCCAGAGCGGCCAGAGCAAGTATAGTGCGAAGAGAGGCCCACTTGGGAGTAGGAGCGAAGGTCTCATTGTAGTCAAAGCCAGGGCGCTGAGAGAAGCCCTTAGCGACTAGACGGCCCTTGTAGCGCTCAATGGACCCATCTGTTAGGCTACTGGAAGCAACCCTCAGACATCCCAGTGGCTAAGTCAACTGTGTCAAGACTGAGGGGACACAGACTGACTTAGGTCCTACTTATATACTATGTGAAAGGGATGAGTAAAACAATGTTACTAAGGGATGACTAAGAGTCCAAGACCAGCCAGACCATTCCAGCAGAGTCCACACCAGTCCAGGCAAGGCCATGGAATCTCCTGGACTATTCCAGAGGAGTTCAGATAGGTCCATTCCAGACAGGTCCAGATAGATCCATTCTGGAATGTTCCAGATGGATCTGCTTCCAGACTGTTCTAGACAAGTCTCCTTCTGGAATGTTCCAGTGTGTTCTTGTATGTTCTTCACCTGGGACATTCTGGACCTCAGTCAAGTGACCAAGTCACATGAC
>NW_006920418.1:883082-886299 GCF_000344685.1 Gloeophyllum trabeum ATCC 11539 | reverse complement strand
CCCTTCGCTCTGGTAAGGTGGTAGACAGATAATAGATTCGATCCAAGCTGAGGAACATGTAGGACATCATGGAAGACTACAGCAGGCGCGATAGACCCTCTAATCAACGGCTCGAACACCACAGACCCCATCCCAGCCGAATAGATGACTTGGTTGTTGGCGAGGCGAACAGGGACGATGTGGGGAGAGTAGGAGCGGAACCAGCGACGATGAGGGGTCATGTGTGAAGTAGCGCCTGTATCGGTGTTCCAGTTAGCAGCTGCCGGACTAGAGAGCCAAGAAACGCGCTCAGAAGCAGAGAGAGCGACACTTGCTTTGCCAGCGTACTCCACAGTGTTAGCAGACTCCCCGGGCGTCTCGGACGCCTCCTGCGCGTTCTGGGGCCTCCTAGCACCTCCCTTGCGACGATCGGACCGCTCCTGACGACGCTCAGCAGTCTTGGCCTTCGCAGCCTTGGTAGCCTTCTCCTTGGCGAAGCAAGAGGCCTCAGAGTGGCCCACAGCGTCGCAGAACGAGCAGCGGACGTCAGGAGCGAAGGAGGGACTGCCAGAGGCCTTGAGGGCGAGAGAGGGGGTAGAGGAGAAGCCTCGAGTTGTACGCTGAGTCTCCTCGTTCTGGAACGCGCTCTGGAGCTTCGAGAGGCTGAGGGAGTCGAGCAGAAGCAAGGAGGAGACGAAGTTGTTGTACTCAGCAGGGAGGGAGCGAATGAGAGACATAGAAGCAAGTTCCTCGTCCAGCTGCTCAATGGTGAAGTCCTTGGGGCGAAGGGAGCGGATATCCTGCATAGCCTTGTCCGCTCTGGCCGTCAGAGAGACCAGGGACTCGCCCTCATCCTTCCTCAAGCCCAGGAGAACATCATAAGCGTTGAAACGCGCACCAGGCTTCTGCTGAACATGAACCTCCCTCAACGTCTCCCACATCTTCAACGGATCCGTCTTCACCTCCTTCACATGCGCCAACCATATCTCTCCAGCAGCTCTCCCCTTTCACGCCTCCCACTTCCTCTGCTCCCTCTTGTCTTCGATGGTGGGCGTAGTCTCCGAGTAGAGCTCAGGAGCGGCTGTAGGGTTGCTAGTAACGTCCCAGAGATCAAGAGTCTTGAGATAGGCCTACATATCATCAGCCCAGGAGCGATAGTTCCTCTCCCCAAGAGCAGGGAAGGTCCTCTTGGCTTGAGACATTGCTGAGCGACAAAAAGAGCGATGAGAGGTGATGAGACGGCGATGGGAGCGATAGGGAGCGATGAGCAGCCTAAGAGCGAAGCAAAGACCAGCAGAGACAGTCTAGGGGCAGTAGAGAGGAGTTGGGAATGAGATGAGAGGAAGATGGAGTTGTAGGAGCGAGTGGGCGCGAGATGGGACGTGCAGGGGCTGTCTAGGGCGGAAATGCGCGACGAACAAGCCTAGGACGACGACAGGGACCGATAGGAACGATCTGGAGAGCGCAGGAGACAAATGTGCGATAGAGAGCAGATGCAGGGCTGGACAGGCTGAGATCTTGGTCTGATCAGAGTAGGAGCGCTGCAGAGGCTGTAGGACGGGCGAAAAGTGCGATCTGGAGCCTCTAAAGCGTTGGGCTCATAACCTGTCCAACTGGGAAGCTGGCAGGCGTCCAGATACACACAAAGATGCCTGAGTCAAGCTCTATTAATGCTAAGAAGTACAGAAATATACAGAGGGACATACCTGAGTCAAGCTCTATTAATGCTAAGGAAGAGAGCTTGACTCAGGAGCGCATTTTCGCTCTTCTGGGAGCGTGGGAACCAACTGTACAGTATGGGAAATGGAAGGGAAAAGCGCAGAGTTAAAGAGGCTAAGTCACCAGGGTAAAGGAAGCCAAAATAGCAAAGTGGTTACCACCACTAGCAGTGATGCATACCTGGAGGTTTTGGTTCAATCCCCAGTCAGTGCACTTTTTACCTCCAATAGTAGGTGCTTTGGCTGTCCCGGGGTGGTATGATATAGGTGTTTTTGAGGAGGACTGGTGCCAAGTCACCATGGGTGGTCTGGGTGGGCCCAAAAATAATGCACATGGTGGTGGATGCGAATATACACTAAGGGAAGCTTCTTATAACCTATAGTGACACAAGTGGTAGCCATGGGAAGTCCGTAGGAGGAGTATTACCCAAAAGTGGTAGTTAGTCACCTGTTGCTCAGAATCTCTTGGCGTCTTATGCAAACATGTAGCCTTATATGGGCTGAGTAGGACCGCCAAATGCCCAGCAATGTGGCATAGCAGTAGTGTGGGAAAATGCGAAAAACTGTCCCAGAGCCAGCGGTGAAAAATAAATTTTGTACAGCAATGCACAGCCCATGGTACCTACACATAATTAGAACAAGCACTCCCTATTCCTATGCACTATTTTAACTGCTACATTAGTAACAACATCTACAGTAAGGACAAATAAACCCCAGATATCGAAAGAGGTTAAAATGTAGATCCTGGAGGTATCCCATACCAATTGCTGCCATATTTGGCATGTGCTGATGTAATATAGTGATGCCACATGTGTGCCGTCATCCACAGCAGGTTCCATGATTTTTCCCAGATTTATGTGTATTTTTCCTGATTTTATATGAGCTGCTAATGGCTGATATATGTGCTCTAGACACATTCACACACCATGCATAGCTCCGGCACCATGATGCCTGTCCCGAAAATATATTGTGATTTTTCCATATTTGTTCCATATTTTTCTGGGCCTGCAGGGCCAGGTATGGCCACCTACCTATTATTGGCAACAGCTCAGATCAAATCCCGATTTGGATCTGTTGAGATCTGATGACTTGGTCACTCTTTGTTGACTGAGTGGCTCATGGAATGGCCTAGGCGCTTCTAGGCCGAGTTACCTTGTTGTGAGCCACTCCCTTTGTTGTGAGCCACTCCCTTTGTATTCCTTGTATTCCTTGTTATCCTTGTTCTTCTTTGTATTTCGATGTTCCCTTGTTCTGTCCTTGTTCTTTGATGCCCTTGTATTCTACAGTATATAAGGGCTCCCTAGGTCGCTCTGTGTCCCCCAGTCTTGACACAGTTTGACCTAGGTGAGTCTGCCACTTGTATTCCTTATGCCAGAATACAGTCTTGACACAGTTTGACCTAGCCCTTGGGTGTTGTCTGAAGCTAGTATCTTCCACTGCCAACAGGTTATGAGCCCAAGGCTCTAGATCTTCAGACACCCATCTCTTCCAGTCCTTCACTGTTGTCCTTGTGCCACTGA
>NW_006920418.1:863386-878901 GCF_000344685.1 Gloeophyllum trabeum ATCC 11539 | reverse complement strand
GCAAGCTCAAGATGGTCCACCTCAGGACTTCAGACATGCCTGCGGATATCCTGACTAAATCCCTGCCTAGGCCGAAGGTCTTAGAAATGGTGAAGATGCTTGGATTGGGGAAGTGACCAGTCAGGGGGGAGTGTTGAGATCTGATGACTTGGTCACTCTTTGTTGACTGAGTGGCTCATGGAATGGCCTAGGCGCTTCTAGGCCGAGTTACCTTGTTGTGAGCCACTCCCTTTGTTGTGAGCCACTCCCTTTGTATTCCTTGTATTCCTTGTTATCCTTGTTCTTCTTTGTATTTCGATGTTCCCTTGTTCTGTCCTTGTTCTTTGATGCCCTTGTATTCTACAGTATATAAGGGCTCCCTAGGTCGCTCTGTGTCCCCCAGTCTTGACACAGTTTGACCTAGGTGAGTCTGCCACTTGTATTCCTTA
This sequence comes from Gloeophyllum trabeum ATCC 11539, assembly GCF_000344685.1. Lineage (NCBI taxonomy): Eukaryota > Fungi > Basidiomycota > Agaricomycetes > Gloeophyllales > Gloeophyllaceae > Gloeophyllum > Gloeophyllum trabeum. The sequence goes on along the minus strand of NW_006920418.1, from coordinate 878,473 downwards.
TGCCAGAATACAGTCTTGACACAGTTTGACCTAGCCCTTGGGTGTTGTCTGAAGCTAGTATCTTCCACTGCCAACAGGATCTCCATGCCGGAGATGCCGGGGCTGTCGTATTCAAGCCCAGCTGGGCTTCTGGTAGCTGTATAAGGTATTCGGAGAATAATGCATAAACACGTGCGGCCTAGTACACGGTAGTATTGGGTGAATAATGTAATAATACTACAGCATTGGCTGGATGAATACCCAGGAGTATGGGTCTTCGTCCAAAAGGTGAACGCTATCATGGCTGCCCATGACAGTATAATCTCAGCCCGTACAAAGCAAGTGCGAGATGCTAACAGGCGTCGGCGGCCTTCGCCATTCAAACTTAACAATCTTGTGTACCTCTCTACTCAGAATTTGAGGTTTCCGCAAGGATTATCCAGAAAATTGCTCCCCAAGTGGATGGGGCCATACAAAATTTCTAGGGACTTTGGCAATAACTCCTACTGGGTAGAATTGCCTCCCAACTTGAAGAGCCGTGGGATTCACGATGTATTCCATGCATCCCTGCTTTGTATTCACAAGCCTAACAATGACCGGCTTTTTCCTGGTCAGTCTGATGCCCAGTTCATCATCACTGATGAAGAGGCTGCCAGAGACTTGGAGTGGGAAGTGAACCATATTCTTTGCCACAAGGGAAAGGTGCGATCATCTGTGTTTGAGATCGAGTGGAAATCGGGAGACAACACGTGGCTTCCATATTTGGAAGTGGCGCATTTAATGCCATTTAAGTCGTACCTAGATGCAGTAGGGGTGAATGACATTTGAAACCTCCCGGAGGGTACAGGTAAAGCCCCGGCTGACGACCCTCAGATATACCATGGAAAATTGGATCTACAGGGCCTGAGTATAAATTCTATGAGTTTCCTCCCTTCGTCAACCCCATCCACCAAACCACCACTCAATCACTCTTGTTCTCGCTCAACCACCATGGCTACTCCCCCTGCCCTCCACGACTTCCCGAGGATGATTCAGGACTTCAATGTGGGCCTAGTCACTTTCTGGGCAACCGACACTATTCTGGTCTCGTTCACCCACTCTCAGGTTGCTGCTTTCTGGTCCTTCCAGACCCTGCTCCACTCTTTCGATCTCCCTGACATCGTCACCAATCCCAGCGGCTACAGCACCTTTGCCTTGTATTATAATCAAAATCTCGGCAAGTCCCGCATGCCTGTGTTCGACCCTGAGACGGGTGATATCAAGGTTCTTGGACCCGATCTACCTCTATCTTATCTTATCGGGGACAAACCCCGTGGCACCATCGACCCCACCCTTATCCTCACTCCTGCTCAGTGCAACGGCAACTTCGAGCATGGACTCAACATGATTGACCAGCAAAATAAGACTCGTCGCATCATCAATCAAAAGCACTCTGAGTGCGAGGAAAACCACAAGCTTTGAGAGGCAGGTTTACAAGTACTGCTGGCACCCCGCGGACAGGTACAGTGTAAGCGAGCTCGAGCGTCGCACACTCAGGAGACGCCCGCAGATGAGGAACCTTCTGTGGCTTCCGCCTGGGGTATGGAGGACGTTTGGATGGGTGATTCGGCTGTTGAGGAAGAGTTGGCGGCTGGAGGTTCGGAATCGGTCCGGGAGGAGACCGGAGTGGAGGGCTTGAGGGCGGGTGATTTGGAGGGCAGTCAGCAAGCAGCTGGAGTTGATTTGCATGTGACCAGCATGATGCGAAGACTCAGGACAGGTACTGATGCATCAGGACAACCTCTAGGGGCTAGGACGAGCATATGGAGGGACAAAGGAGTCGTACTGTACATGGTATAGCAGTGGATGAGTGCTGAGCAACTGTGTTGGCAGCAGTTGGCAGCAGTTGGTAGTGGTGGTACTTGTTATTTATCTTTGGATGGTTGCAAAGTCATTCCTGTAGTATAAAATGTACGATGTAAAGTAAAGTAAAAACAAGTTTGATCTTCACCATCTCAGTGTATCAGAGTTACCATCTCAGTGGCCCTCGAAGGTGAAAAGCATTGAACTTAGTGATTTACAACCAATCCTAGCTTTGCCAATAGGCCTGACTCATCGATTGATTTATCTCTGCCGTCAAAATATTAGCTCCCACGAGTATTACATAGTGAAATAAAATTAACCAAGTCTCCCTAGCAATTTCTATCCCTGTGAGCATGATCCTACACTAGGTGTCAGCGCTTGCGACCTTTGTTTATTTTTGATTCTTCGGAGATAAATACTCGAGAGCTTCGATTCGTGTTTGTTTCAGGTGTCAAGGCTTTGTTTTATTTAAACGGAGGGATTCGTGCTGGCCATCAGCAAAAACGGAAAATAGATATAAGACCATATAATGTGTTATATCATATGCCACAATTGAAATCTTGCGATTAGTTTGCCAGGTCTTATTGGGAGACCATGTGGCTTTGCAATTACACTAATCTTCCACAATCCGTGACAAAACTCGCAAGCCTGACTGCCCTTGCAGCCCATATTACTTGAGAATGGCCCCAGTGACTTACTGGGAGACCATTAGTCTCCGCAATTCCTATGAGAGTTTTCAGCTGCAGTAAGAATGGTAGACATGGTCAATCAACATATTGCCTTATTGGGAGACCATTAGCATTCGCAACACCTACCTGGATCTTCAAAAAACATCATGTTGCTTCTGATTTTGCAACCAGTGGACATGATATCATGATTCACATGGCTTTCAGAAACTGAACAGGAACTCATAACATATCTGAGAAACAGACAAACTCCACAATGAAAACATGTCAAATGTGCAAAGCATAATATATAGCGTCGTAGACTTGTAGTAGTACATGGTTTGTTCTATTGTGCTACTGCATTCTCTTCACCTGAGCCAATGCGGGCGCGCTTCGCAGCACGTTGGGTTTTGAGGCGCTGTATAGCAGTCTTCAACTGGTTGACGGGTATGTTCGACAATGCAGATCAGCCGTCAAGAGGTGTCCCGAACAGTTCACTGTATAAATACACTTGAGCATCCAGCCATATGATAAGCTGGAAGGCAACTTACTGATCAAATTGCTTTATTATGTCCTCCTCCCCATCACCATCTTCGAATAATGTCAATATATTCCAGAAAAATGATTGGTAATTGAAGTCGTGGTCAAGCTGGTTCCATTCTTGGACATCTGACAATGCAAACCCAACCTAGGTACCGTCCTGCTTAGCATTAGATGGTAGAAAGAAGTGATAGCACTCGTACCTGTACAGCAATATATGCAATGATTCGAGGCGTGATGCTATTGACTCCCATAACCTTTGCGTTCCCGGCACGACCCTTCTTATACCCAGTGGGTCGAAGCGCTGATGCAGGGCCAACAAGTAAGTGCTTCGCGCACTGTATGATGCGAGGAGAGGTATCAGTACCCAGTAGCAATGTTAAGGTGATGAGTAGCACATACCCGTATCATGACGTGCCCTCCGAATAGACCATCCTCCAAGTTATTTTTGTCGTACTCTCGACCGTCTGGATATAGAAAGCGAGGGAACTGCCCCGCATTGACAGTTTTGTGCTGGGCCTTTACATTGGCATAGGTCCTAGATCCGCAGTAAGTTACAGTTTGACACGGGAGTGGTAGTATAAATGGTGCACGTGTCATTGGTGGGATACTCCAGCGGCGTCAACAGAGCAGCGGTCACCGGATAATTCCAGCCACGAATGATCTTCTCTGAGTACTTCGCCGGGATTGGAGGGATCAGAGACTGCGAGGTATCTAGAAGAAGGTAATCGACAATGCCGGTCTTAAAGCTACTCGTGTCATCCGAACGAGCACCATCGACTCCTCTGCTGACCTGTATCACGGCTATCATTGATCCTGTATGCTGGTACTGATGGACTCTGACCTCAGCACATACCCCACGACGCAGTACCCTCTCTTTGGCCAATGAAATCATCTGCATTTTGAAGTTAGGGATAGTGTTTACTAATATAAGCCAACTGCTACAGAGTCGCCTTTCCCTTTACCACGAGACGGACAAGTCAGCAACCCATGCACTGATCATTCACATGCAAAGACTCACTGCTCAGTCTCCTCGTGCTCATCAGTGCTGTCCCGGCCTGCTGCAAGTAGGCCATGTTGAACGATGGTCGAAACCTTCATGAATGGTTCCCCGGTACGTGCAAAGATACACCCATAGTCCAACATATCTTTATGCTTATCTTTACCCTCACCGTCTTCATCCGCATCAGATTCGGTGTCACTGTCCGCTGGCCTAGTAGAATGAATCAGTAACCATTCCAGTCAATACAGACCCGACAAACCTTCAGTGCTTCTCGTTCCAACCTAACAGCTGTGAAACAAGGGATGTAACGGCATCTTGAGCGGCAGGACTGAGATCGGTAACTGCTTGACTGCTCGCCGGGCTGGTAGGTGACATGGGGATGTTCGTATGGGGTGTTGTAGGCAAGTTATTTAATGCGAGTCCACTCGTGTCTTATATCCATGCCCATAGCCAACGAGCACCCTGCCCATCGCTAAGTAGCGACCAATTCAGTCTAGCAAAAGCTACGCGCGTCGGCCATTTTGCAATACCGTTGCCCTCCAAATTAACGATGGCCCATCACCCCAAGCTGACACTGGAGGTCAGTCATCCTTGGAGCTGCGTGATATGTTTTGCTGACGCGTACCATATGCAGAGTAATTGAGATCTACCAACGTAGTGTTTGTCCTGTTCTCTAAGACCACCATTACCCTTGTACAACCCCGATGCAACATACTATCATCCAGGCAATAGCACTGCTGACTATCTTGATGCTATTCATTTGCCATGGCTGCGGCCAAGGATATGATACTCAGGTGGGTCTGACAATACATGAGGGACGCTGCAAGCGAGTCCGATGTACCGACACTTTGCTTTCTGGCCTCGAGGATTGACTCGCGTCCAAGAAGGCCCAGAAGAAGCTGCGTATTGAGGAGAATACTTCTATACAACTTGGAGAGGATGTTATCAGTGGTGGAGAGTCCAACCAACCCGATTTTGAGCCTTGTGCTGACGGGAGCATTCCCGAGGTCCATTGTGATATCGCTGCAGTACCATACATGATTTGCTGATCCTGAACTAGGATATGTCGGACCCGATTAGCCCAGACGATGCTGAACCTCAGGTTCTCGGTCACGGTCAGAGGAAGAAACAGCCCACATGGAAGATTCTTGATCGCTTACCACAGGCTCCTGCTCCATTACCTCCTCCCGAGCCCTCAAGTGAGCCATGTGGCGATGACATGTCAATGGAATTGAATGATACGGCCATTGGCATCCAGCCTGGTGGCAGTTGGTTGATGAGGGTACTTCGTACTGGCACCAACATCTTCCGCATATTTCGTGAATATCATACCCTTCCATCCCACAATCCTGATGACACCATCTCACTCAATGATCTTTCCTATTCCATGGCTCGTGACCTGTCTGAAACTCCATTGGAAGACAGTACACCATCATCTCTGGCGGATAGCACTGCATGAAGTCCGCCGTATCCATTCTCCAATATGTCTATCTCCCGCACGATGGACTGGATGTGGAGTGGATCACACGTGAAGTCAGTCGAGGAGCTTGATAAACTTGTCGCCAATGTCATCCAAGCTCCAGACTTCTCCAAGAGTGACTTCTCGGGATTTGATGCAAAGCGCGAGACAGCGAAACTCGATGCTGCATTGTCGGACCCTGCACATGTCAAAGATGGCTGGCACAAGAGTGTGGTCGAGATCCCAGTCCCGGACGGTGATATGCACTGACACACAACAATCACCAAGGACCAAAAGGAATAAACCTAAACCCCGTGATATGGGTGAAGGTGGTCCGAGACAACTGAAGGGTATTTAATAGTTCGAGGGGGAAAGGAGGAGTAAGACGCCGTAGGGTAGTCCGTAGGAAGACCTAGAAAAATAAAAACAAAACCTTGATGCCTGAAACAAACACTAATGGACGCTCCGGAGTATTTATCTCCGAAAAGTCGCAAACAAAGTCGCAAACCACGGAACCGAGTGTAGGTTCGGGCCCACGGGAGTAGAAAACGCTAAAGGGACTTGTTTAATTTTTATTTCGCTATGTGAGACGCACCGGAGCTAATTGAATCGATGGCGGAGCTAATTCACTTGACGAGTCAGGCCTATTGGCAAAGCTAAGATCGGTTATAATTTGCTAAGTTCGACGCTTTCGAACTTCTCGGGTCGCTGAGATCGTAACACTAATTCTCTGAGATGGTGAAGTCGAAACTTGTTTTTCTGTACGCTACTTTGTACAATTTATACTACAGGAATGGCTTTGCGACCGTCCGGAGATAAATAACAAATAAACGCCGCTACCCACAGGATTGCTCAGCACTTGCCACCGCTATACCATGCACCATACGACTCTCTTGCGCTCCCACTTGCTCGTCCCAGCCCCTAGAGGTCGCCTCAACGTTCCGCCACCTGCCCTAAGCGGTCCCATCACTCCGCGCGATGCGCCGGTCACGTGCTAATTACCTCCGGCCGTTTGCTGACTGATGCTGACCTTATGGTGACTCGTATGCGTCCGCACCTTCGGTATCTTGACGGAAACGAGGGGGAGTGAGTGCTGGAGGGTGGGCATGAGGACGACGCCCCTTGATAGAAGTGTCCGCGGGTCCCGGAGCTAATGCAGTTAGAAGTCGCATTGGTTAAGTCACTCCGGAGCTTCGGCGCGCGGAGATAAATCGCTGAATGGGTCCGTGTACGCCTCGAGGATGCTAGGAAGTCCGGAGCTAAAACAGAGCAAGTCTTTAGAGCCCATAGAAGCCTAGAGGCGTGTGAGCGCTGTGTCGAATAAGCTCCGGGGGGCTTGTACGATGCGCTGAGTCCGCATTTTCGGGGGTCAGACAATCCTGAGGCTTATCAACGGCCAACGGGATAGATCCGATCAGGACCCCCCAATCGCATCATTTGAAGTCCCCAGACTCTACCATCGCTCTCTTACAGAGGTTATCAGAGCTGCATGGTCAGATGCGACCTCTTCCCATTTCCACTTTGTTCCCTTCAAGCAATTCTGGCAGTGTGAACCTTTACAAGTCGAAAGGATGCACGATGAACTATATACTAGCGATGCATTCAATGATGCGCATGGAGCGAGTGATTTCTGCTCTTATGCTTTGGTCAGACTCGACGCACCTCACAAACTTTGGGGACGCGTCTGCATGGCCAATTTATATGTTCTTTGGGAATGAAAGCAAATATTCAAGGTGCAAGCCCAACTCCGGAGCTTGTCACCACGTAGCATATATCCCGAAGGTTTGCGCATAGCCATGGCATGGCAGTCCCTTAACTGACGTGCTTTTCTCACAAGTTGCCAGATAATTTCCACGAGTTCTATCTATCATTGACAGGCGAAGGACCGCTGGCCGACGTGTTGACCCACTGTCGGCAGGAACTTATGCATGCAGTCTGGGAAATATTGCTGGATGATGATTTCATTTCTGCATACAAGCACAGCATCATCCTGACATGCGCTGATGGCATAAAAAGACGTGTCTATCCTCAGATTTTTACCTATTCTGCAGACTACTCCGAGAAGTGAGTATTGATGGCCTACTGAATCACTGATTCGATGATTAGGCTGACTCCGATTGCCAGGGTTCTGCTAGCTACATTCCGCAATTTCGGCTCATGTCCATGCCCACGTTGTAAGGTCCCAAAAGATAAGATATCGGACATTGGCATGCAGTGCGATGAAACACGGCATCAAAGAGATGCCCATATGGATGATTTCCCAGCACAACGGACTACAGAAAGAGCTCGCAACTTCATCTACAAGGACGGGCGAGGGGTGAAAAGTACTGCCGTCAAAGGGCTCCTTGCAAAGGAGTCGCTAGTCCCGACTATGGTGAGTGTATTGCCGTCTATATGGCCTTAATCATTCCTTATAAATTCCAAACAGAACGCGTTTTCAAAGAAGTTAGGGCCTTGCAGCTTCAACTTTTTTGACATGTTCGTAGTTGATTTGCTGCACGAGTTTGAGCACGGTGTCTGGAAAGCGGTCTTTACTCACTTGATACGTGTCCTTTATGCATGCAGGGGAGATACTATACAGCAATTCAATTACCGGTATATTTCCCGCTCTCATCCTCTGCAGCTGGAATGCACTCATACATTCACAGATATCGACAGATTCCAACGTTTGGGTGGTCTACAATCCGGCATTTCTCAAACAATGATTTGGCCCTGAAGAAGCTTGCAGCTCGGGACTTTGAAGATTATCTTCAGGTAAGGAGACTCATGCATGATGATTGACTAATTCTCATGCTGTTCTGTTTTTGAGTGCGCTATTCCAGTCTTCAAAGGTCTGCTACCAGAGCCGCATAACCAAACAGTCATGACACTTTTGTTTGTCCTGGCTGAGTGGCATGCTGGCACCAAGCTCTGGATGCATACCAATACAACACTTCAGTTTCTCCGAGCCTCCACATCATTCCTCAGTACCCAGCTTCAGTACTTTGTTAAGTACACTTGTAGCTGTTTCGATACAAAAAAGCTACCTCAAGAAGAAGCTGCCCGCGGTCGCCGCCAACACCGGGCAAGACGCTCTAACGTGTCCAGCCAAACATCACAGAGACCTGGTCCCAAATGCAAGACACTCAATCTCTCCACATACAAGCTGCATGCGCTTGGGGATTACCCAACTCAGATATAAATGTTTGGTACAACAGATTCCTATTCAACCCAAACTGTGAGTGTATTATTGCTGTAATCTGATGAACCCAGTGCTTATAATTCTGTCAGGGAGAGCTTGAGCATAGGCGAGTCAAGCGCTTCTACACCTGAACAAACAAGAACCGACCAGTTGGGCAGATGGCACGTTTACAGTGGCGGGAGGGGCATGTCTGCAAACACCAGGTACCTACTGCAATGGTTTTGTCTGCAGCGGGGTGGAGCACTTGCCATTCACGTCGCCCGAGGCGCATCATCAAATGTCGCACTCTCGGAACTTCCCTCTGTATTTACCGCACTGGTTGAGACAAAATCACTCTGATCCCACCACGAAGGTCTGTAACTGATATCTAGTATGATGTTGAAGATTGCTAATTCAGCGCAGGACTACCTACCAAAGCTCCAAGACCACATACTCGAGCATCTTGCGGATCCCAATACAGCTTCGGAAGGAGCTCGGTTCATGGATGCAGAGAGGGCGCAACTCCTCATACAAAACAATCGCCTATACCTACATAAGGTGCTCCGAGTGAACTACACGACGTACAACATCCGTCGTGGCCAAGATTCCTTGAATCCCCGGACCCATAGTGATATACTCATGTTGGCATCAGATGCGCACAAGGACGGTCATCATCCCTTTGCTTATGGCCACATCCTTGGCGTATTCCATGCTGATATCATAAATAATGTTCCTGGTACCATGCCGAATATCAAGACCTTCGAATTTCTCTTCGTGTGATGGTTCCGAATGGATCCTCAGTTACAAGGTGGTTTGAAGAAGCGCAGACTACACCAGCTTCAATTCCTGCCTGTGACGGATCCAAATGCATTTGGCTTCCTTGATCCAGATGAGGTCATTCGGGCGGCACACATAATCCCTGCTTTCGCCCATGGTCGCATTCCAATTACAGAAAGGTCAACAATTGCCCATCCTGATCGGGAGGAGGACGAATGGCAATATTACTACGTGAACATGTGTGTATCATACCGTTACTATTCTGTTGACTCTGACTAACCAGGCCGTATGCCGTAGGTTTGTCGATCGCGACATGTTCATGAGGTTTGCTGGCGGGGTGTTGGACACCACCAAGTCAACTTTCCTGATGATGGTGAGGATGGTCATGGTGCTACAGTTCCAGATGAGCGGCTGGATGTGGAAACAGCGAACAAAGTCAATCTTGAGCATGGTAGTGACTCGGGGAAAAGTAACTATGGCTATAACAAGAATCAGGAGGAAGTTGAAGGTGAGGATGGCGATGAGGATGCTAGTGAGGATGAGCTTGAGGATGGCGGTGGGGATGAAGAGGGCAGTGAAGTCGAAGAGATGGAGGAAGACAGGCTGCCGGTGGATCAGGATGACTCAGATGAAGTTCCGGATGAAGAGACCCAAGCAGGATATGCCCCACTGTAGCTATCTTGTTACCAGTCATATAGTACCTATAGCGGTGAATGTGACTCACAAGTCACTGTGCTTGGAAGTCTGTGCATGTGGTGGTCAACCATTCTTTCTCGTGTTCTTGACATTAGTCACAACGACTATCTGGTGCCTATTACGGGGGATGCACCTAGCTGGTATATGAATGGCCAATGATGCTAGAGTGTCTCCAATGGGTTATATAACGACGAACAAGATGGTGTATCTTAAACAGAATGATGAGGCCCTTGTAATGGCCTTATAATGTGCTACCAAGATTTCAGTCTCACGCCTGCGTGATTATATTTGGGCTGCAACTGGCTCTCTGATGCACTGATTCCACCGCCATATAAGTCATTGCAAATGACCGGATAGCCGGCAGCTCCATATAGGGACTACATGGGAGTACCTCAATATTCCTGTTTTGCTGATGGCCTCGAAGATGCTAGAAAGTCCAGAGTTAAAGTGATAAATCTTTTGGAAAAATCCTAGCGTAGGGGCATGTGAGTGCAATGTCAAATGGACTCCGGAAGAGGTGGGTAGGGACATTGAATTCGTGATTTCTGGGGTCAGACGATCCTTGAGGCTTATCAGTGCAGTGAAGCTAACTTTTGGAAGACCATTCCAAGACTGCAATACCAGCACATCTTCCCTTCCATTACCCAATTCATTGCAGATATTACCTAGTTTTGAGCTGCATATATTGGGGAGGAGGGTCATGGTTGACCCCAGTTCGACCTCAGGTTGGACTAAGTAGACATTGCTTGAACCTTGACCTGGCCCTCCAGTGAACCTGAGGGTTGGGTCAGTTCAGATGTCGACCTTGGTTCAGAGGGTCATGAACCAAACTTACCCCTTGAACTATCTTATTATCCTTCAGTCTACTCTGACTGCCTCCACTTATACCACTGGGTGTGTTTGCTTGTTTTCCATTAGTTTTTGGGTCTGCAATGTGTTAGTGCATATCACTGGTACAATTCTTTAGTCCAAGTTCTGGTGAGAAATCGACTTCGACTATGTTGGAAAAGCATGAAAACTCTGATCAGGCCTGACGAAGCCTGACAGCCTTATAAGGCATGATCATGCCTTATAAGGCTTTGCATTTGCCCTGATCATGCTCTCGTCAGGCCTTGTCACGCTCGATCTGGCATGAACAGCTGGGACCGCCTTCGCCTTTCACAGGTCCAGCTACTATTTACTTTGTTGTCATTTTCTATCACAGCAAGTTGCAAATTGATGGGCCTCCCCACAAAAAAAGTAGAATAGGATTATTCCTGAGCCGAGCTGATGGTGGGCCAACTCGGGACAGAATGAGACCTACTTAATCGAGTGAGATCACTCAATGTTCCCAATCTTCCAAGTAATGCATTGCCAACTCGGGCAACAAATCAACCAAACGTGGATTACGATCAGGCGGTACACCAATAATCCTATTCTACTTTTTTTGTGGGGAGGCCCATCGATCTGCAACTTGCTGAAATATGAATTGTATTCAGTATAGCAGTCTGACCGGCATCACCCATAAGCCTCCGTATGGGAGCGAGATGACATATATAGGGTGATTATGTGGCTTGTTCAGGAATGCGCGTTGGTGTAGTGGTGTACTTGCAGTGAATGTTTGTCACAGTGAAGTAACACGGTAGCATAGCGTTCGAATCCCGGTCAGAATAACATTGCCTGTGGTAAATAGAGTGGTTGTAGTTGAGTAGGGTATACATAGGCTCCGTAATCGACGTCAAAGTGCTAGTGAGGTAGTAATTGGGACTGAGGTGGTAGCACTAGTCTTTTCTTATTATATTTCACCACAAGCCTGATCAGGCCTTGTCAAGCTGATCAGGGCTTGTAAGGCTGATCACAACATATAATGAGTTTTTGAATCTAATCAGGGGGTCCCAAACCTGACAGTCTGATCACGCCTGGCTAGACCAGATCATTTATGATATGGCATTTTCGATTTTTCTGACATATTGGACATCAAGACAGTCAGGGAGGCTTTCATCACTGCCTGGGAGCAATCTCAGAATGAGAAGATGACACCACTTGGCATCCAGAAGATCTCAGCAGTGAAGCATAAGCTGGGTGATCCTTTCTTCTCTTTGCAGCAGCAGCAGCACCCTCAGGGCAGCAGCAGCAATATGCAAGATGGTAAGAAGTGCACTTATCACGGTAAGTAGTCAGGCAAGAAGCATCAAGGCATAATCACAATCACCACCATGCACATGATGTCCTTATTGCCTTGACCATCTCCCTTCCTCCTCTGACTATTGCTCATGTCCTCGACATTGCACCTAGTGGCAGCAAAATTTAGATGATCAAAAGGTCCTTCTGCTGCCCTTGATGGACACAAGTCACTACAATAAAAAGTGAATCAAGAAAGCCTTCAAACCCAAGAAGGACCTTGACATAAGTCCCACTGAAGAGGATATCAAGGTCTTGGATGCTCTTATTAGCCAGATTGACCTGGACCCGGACTCTCCTGGAATCAACCTTCGTACATCTGCTACACTGGGCAGGACCACATGGCCCTGAACACCCTAATCTCACCTGCATATCTTCCATCACCTGGGGGCAAGAAGCAATCATGCAGCCAGGTGGCCACAATACAAAGATCACCCATCCTAGGCCCAGGTGCTGTTCCCCGCTAGAACTTTTGTCAAATTCTAGCACCTGAGTCAGAGACTTGATAGACTCAGTAAGCATCATCATCTCATCTTGATGGTGGCTGAGTAGCCATTGTGGTCAACTGTAAAGTCCCCAGCTGGGAAGAGACTGTAGGGTAGTATGGCATGGGATCCATAAGCTTGCTGTCCCCAAAAGTATGAAGTCCACTGCCTGGTAATATTCCTCCAATGTGTAGAAATCTGTCAGTAACTTCTGGAGGTATACTAGCTGCAGCTGCAGTTACTGGGTGACCCCACTACCACGTTTGCTGGACTGTTCACAATTGGTTTGGAGAACACATCTCCCAGCTGATGGGATTCTTGATAGTCCTGAATAAAAAATGTCACACTCGAAAGTCTCAGAAACCCCAATTGCCAAATTAGAAAAGTACAAATCTCCTGTACTGGGTGCCAAATAGAATAATCCCTTTGAGACTAGGTGGCTGCAGGATATGGAATTCCCAACCAATCGGAGCCCAAGAAATTCCCTTTCATACAACCTTTTGCCCTTGCAAACTGTTTGGATGGGCTACAAAACATTTTCTAATTTCATCTCCAAAATGGTATACAATACAGAAACTTTTCTTATATGTTTCTACTGTGGCTATAAGTATATCATTTGTGTGGTTTACGCTGGGAATGAAATAGCAAATATATATTACAAGCTTCAAAATTGTCAATAAAGAATATCTTTTGTGTGCCCTAGAATCATTTACAAAAGCCAATCTTTCATGTATCCCTACGCAGCCAGACAAATCTGATAAGAAATTCATGTCATGGGGTCATATGTGCAAATCATAAATAAATCATATGAGCAGCACTTCAACAGTCTAATGTGCAAATGTAATGAGTGGATCTTCTTATGAAAATCAGATCACAAAATCCATGTGACCTTGCTGGAGATATGATGTGATGCTTGCAATAGCTCCTTCTTCCAGCGATACTACAGGCAGCCACACTAGGATATTCTAGTTAAACAGTGGGCACCCGACATCATGAGCTGCCTGGCATAAGTGTGCAAAAAAACAGGCCATTGTAGACAGACCTGGACTGAGTTGAGTTGCACCATCAATGGAAGGCAGGAAGACAACATACGAGGGCATATAGGCACAGCAAGAGAAACATGGGAGGACATAAAGAACCATTACCTAAAGAGTGTACATGATTAAGGCAAGAAGACTTGCAAAGAATGAGAACCTCCCTCACACACTTTATGTGCCTCACAATGACAATCAAGCCAGTAAAGTAGACATCGGTGCATGTGAGGGAGGAGGAGAGAGAGCGCCACATGCACCATGCCCAAAGGGAGTTAGTGGGGGGAGAGTGGAACTTGGTGAAGGAAGGGAGCAAAGGAGCGAAGGCAATGACCAACAAAGGAGCTGTTTTAAAAGTCTGATTGAACATACACATGATGTCTGATGTGATGTGACTGGTGATAAGCCTCAAGGATCATCTGACCCCTGAAATTGCAAAATTCACATCCCTATTCATGCCCTACAGAGTCTATTCAACATTGCACTCACACAGCCCTATGCTAGGAGTGGTTCAAAGTGTTTTCTGTATTTAACTCCAGACTTCCTAGCATCCTTGAGGCAAACATGGATCCCTGCGAAGCTTTAGTTCCAAGGTAATTATTGCCTGCCGCTCACTGACTGATGCTTGCCTCATGGTCATGGATTTACGTTGATATGCACTGACACACAACAATCACCAAGGACCAAAGGAAATAAACCTAAACCCCGTGATATGGGTGAAGGCTGTCCGAGACAACTGAGGGGTATTTTAATAGTTCGAGGGGGAAAGGAGGAGTAAGACGACATAGGGTAGTCCGTAGGAAGACCTGGAAAAATAAAACAAAACCTTGACACCTGAAACAAACACTAATGGACGCTCCGGAGTATTTATCTCTGAAACGGCGCAAGCAAAGTCGCAAACCATGGAACCGAGTGTAGGTTCGGGCTCACGGGAGTAGAAGACGCTAGAAAGAGTTGCTCAATTTTGTTTCGCTATGTGAACCTCACCGGAACTAGTTAAATCGATGGCGGAGATATTTCTCTGGACGAGTCAGGCCTATTGGCAAAGCTAGGATCGGTTATAAGTCGCTAAGTTCAACGCTTTCAAACTTCTCGGGTCGCTGAGATCGTAACGTTAATTCTCTGAGATGGTGAAGTCGAAAAACTTGTTTTTCTGTATGCTACTTTGTACAATTTATACTACGGGAATGGCTTTGCGACCGTCCGGAGATAAATAACAAATAAACGCCGCTACCCACAGGATTGCTCAGCACTTTCCTCCGCTATACCATACACCATACGACTCTCTTG
>NW_006920418.1:836067-862888 GCF_000344685.1 Gloeophyllum trabeum ATCC 11539 | reverse complement strand
TGCTTGCCTCATGGTCATGGATTTACGTTGATATGCACTGACACACAACAATCACCAAGGACCAAAGGAAATAAACCTAAACCCCGTGATATGGGTGAAGGCTGTCCGAGACAACTGAGGGGTATTTTAATAGTTCGAGGGGGAAAGGAGGAGTAAGACGACATAGGGTAGTCCGTAGGAAGACCTGGAAAAATAAAACAAAACCTTGACACCTGAAACAAACACTAATGGACGCTCCGGAGTATTTATCTCTGAAACGGCGCAAGCAAAGTCGCAAACCATGGAACCGAGTGTAGGTTCGGGCTCACGGGAGTAGAAGACGCTAGAAAGAGTTGCTCAATTTTGTTTCGCTATGTGAACCTCACCGGAACTAGTTAAATCGATGGCGGAGATATTTCTCTGGACGAGTCAGGCCTATTGGCAAAGCTAGGATCGGTTATAAGTCGCTAAGTTCAACGCTTTCAAACTTCTCGGGTCGCTGAGATCGTAACGTTAATTCTCTGAGATGGTGAAGTCGAAAACTTGTTTTTCTGTATGCTACTTTGTACAATTTATACTACAGGAATGGCTTTGCGACCGTCCAGAGATAAATAACAAATAAACACCGCTACCCACAGTATTGCTCAGCACTTTCCTCCGCTATACCATACACCATACGACTCTCTTGCACTCCCACTTGCTCTTTCCAGCCCCTATAGGTCGCCTCGATGCTCCGCCATCTGACCCAAGCGGTCCCATCACTCTGTGCGACACGCCGATCACGTGCTAATTACCTCCGGCCACTTGCTGACTGATGCTGACCTCATGGTGACTCGTATGCGTCTGCACCTTCGCTATCTTGACGGAAACGAGGGGGGAGTGAGTGCTGGAGGGTGGGCATGAGGACGACGCCCCTCGATAGAAGTGTCTGCGGGTCCCGGAGCTAATTCAGCTAGAAGTCGCGTTGGTTAAGTCATTCCGGAGCTTCGGTGCGCGGAGATAAATCACAGAATGGGTCCGTGTACGCCTCGAGGATGTTAGGAAGTCCAGAGCTAAATAGAAAAAAAGTCTTTTAGAGCCCATAGAAGCCTAGAGGCATGAGAGCGCTGTGTTGAATAAGCTCCGGGGGGGCTTGTATGATGTGCGGAGTCCGCGTTTTCGGGGGTCAGATGATCCTGAGGCTTATCAACGTCCGCAAGCTTGGTCATTTGACAGGGACGAAGGAGGGGAAGCATTGGAAGCTGGGGATGAGGATGGCTCACTGCAAGACAGGTGTCAATGGCTGCGGGAGTTAATTCTTTGCAAAAATCCTGAGTCACTCCAGAGTGTCTGAGCACGTGCCTTGCGTGTTGCACAGCCAGATGGTAAGGTTTAGGGCAGGTCCTGACACATCAAAAGCATACTTTGGGAGCTAGGGTAGTATAAAATGTGTAAAGTAAAAATAAGTCACTGTCTCAGTGTATCACAGTTAGAATCTCAGTGACCTTCAGAAGTTCAAAGCAAATTATGATCAGCCCTAGCTTTGCCAATAGGCCTGACTCGTCCAATTAATTATCTCCATGTCCAGATATTATCTCCAGCAAGTGCATATCAAAGAAAATAACAAGTGTCTTTAGGAGAGTCCTACCCCGTGCGCATGATCCCTTGATTGCTGTCAGTGCAGTGTTGTCTATCAGGCAACCTTCAGAGATAAATATGTTGAAATAATCCTGGCAAACATAGATTGAGCACGCTTGCCCCAGGTGGTCGGTTGCCCAAAGGGCAATCGCGTACCATACAAAGAGCAGATACAGCGACTATCTATGAGTTCCGCATAAATATTCACCCACTACAGCCGCCTATAGCGGTGCCGTCCTATTGCGCGCGAGCTCGCAAGCTCAACCATAACCCTGAAATTCCAACAAAATACTCTGTAGCATTGTGTAGTTGTTTGTTGCAGGCTTCAAGGTTTTATTTTTATTATTCTAGGTCTTCCTATGGACACCCCCATGTCATCTTACTCCTCCCCTCCCCCTTGAACTCTCTTATTACCCTTCAGTCGCCTTAGACCGCCTCCACCCATACTGCTGGGTGTGTTTGGTTGTGTTCCCTTGGTCTTAGGGGTTGTTGCGTGTTAGTGCATATCGCCGGTCATGTGATCAGTCACCTTCAGTGCCGACCGCAGCCAAAGAGCTGATGGAATTCTCCAGTTTCCTTTGGATAAGGGTAATCAAGATCTGGCACATAATTTCTTGAGAAACAGGTCAAATGAGATTATCACATCAAATTCTCAAAGGATTCACAATTCTCTGCATATGCAGCATATCATACCTTGACCTTTTCACTGGATCATCACAAAATCTGGTTTGGCCATGTACCACACAACCTTTTGCTAGGCCCAAAAGAGTGCAACTCCCAAAGTGTTAGAAGGAGGTGGATTCTGACCAAATTATTCCCTAGTCTGAGCAAAATATCACCTGACTGGAGCAGTAGAAAACAAGAGTAGCTGTTGCTAGTGATGGACCTGGAGGTACACTTAATTCCAACAAAACCATATTATACAAGCCCTAAGATAAAGTACTATGACTGTGTCACCCCATCCTCCCGAACCTTCCTCTTCTTCCGACGCTCTATGTTCCATCGCTCGAACTCCTCCTTGAGCTTGCCAACTCTCACCTGATTTTGGGGATGCGCCGACCCTGTCATCAGCATAGCAATTTTTCCATACTGGTGGATACCGTCATCTCCTTTCATTTCTCGCTCGGCCTTAGTGGGCGAGCATTCCGCGGTCTGAGGAGTTTCAGCTCGCGACTGCCAGAAAGAGATGGCAGCCTGCGGGTCATACCCGGCATGAGCTAGTAATCTGAGCTGAGTGAGTTAGGGAAAGCGAGATAAAATGAATGGAAGAACGGACCGAACGGAGACAACATCCGCTTCGATCTCCTGTTTCATGCTGTTGCAGTACTCCCCAAGCCTCGCCAGGTCTCCGCTGCCCACTTTGCCTATTCGAGCAACAGCGTCATTGACGAAGGGTCCAAAAAACATCGTGAAGGGAAAGAGGAGAGTCCTAGCGACGTCGGCGAGCATGGAGGACACGCCTGGGATGACGACGTTGCTGGAAGACAGTGTCTCGAGATGATGGGAGAGAATGAGATGAGCTAGTTCATGGGACAACAGCACGGCGAGTTCCGTGGTGGCCTCGGCTGTGGGTATGGGATGCGGCGGGGGAGGGGGAGAGAACAGAGCGGAAAACAGATTGCGTAGAAACGAAGTCCCGAAGGAGGAAGCTTGGGGAAGAGCTCTTAGAGGGGGGTGCTTAGCTAGAACCTCGTCCAGGAATCCCGAGTAGACGACGATGCCACCAGCACCGTCGGGCCCAAACCCGTACGAGAACGCGTTTGACGAGCCTGGCTTGTCGACGACAATCAAGGAATAAGGCGGACCAGGTACAGCATGCGGAACAGGCGGCGCCTTGCCGTCTACCATGGTATCGTAGAACATTCTGACGTACTCGGCTCCTCTTGGCCGGGGGCGAAGGGGATAGTCGGCAGGAGGGGGGAAGGGCTTGTCGTCGCTGCCGCGTTCAAGCCAGGATGGATTCAGGGCGTGCTCGTTGCTCAAGGCCGGCACCGTCTGTTCAAGATGGCGGAGCGTGCTCCTGACCCACTCGTATCGCCAGTCGTCCGGCGACAGCAGGGTAGGTGGGCTCTCCTGCGACAGAATCTCGCCCACGGCGTGATACCATCCACTGCCTGCAAGCTGGGCAGAGATCTCGTCCTCTTCTTCGGGTGAAAGGAGGATCAGCCGCCATCTGGGTGCGCAGATGATAAGATATACGGTTACCGGGCACACGGGGACGAATGGAGATACTCACCTGCCTGTAAGAGGCGTCCTCTCCAAACTCGCCAAGATGGCTGCCCAGAAAACGGCTATCGGTGCGAAGACGAGGAGACGGAAGATGAGCGTCGCATTGCGCATCCGCTTGAGCACCATCTCCTTGCGCTCCTCGAGCCCCGGCCTGCCATCCATGCGCGCGGCGGCTTTGAGGAATCTCCGTGACTTGTGGTTTTTGATAACGATGAAGGGGACGAACGTTAGGGCGACGCGGGCGAGCGTCTGCGCGGCCTGGATAGCAGTCGAGGCCTGTAGACTCGAATCATGTTAGGCTTGGTTGTGGCTAAGGTGTGGGCAGATCGGACCGACCTTTAACGCTCCGAGGAGGGCCAGCACGGGCAGACCTTGGTTCGTGCGAGTCGCATGGAAATGTCGGAATGAGTGCGGGTGGTCCTTGGAGGCTCGTCCTGCGAGAGCGTCAGCCTGCCGGCGGACAGCGCGGGTCGGTACGGCAGAGAACGAATGGAGCGGGCGGGCGCTGGGTGCGTGGGCGGCGTGCTGTACGCGAGAGCTGCGAGAGAGCGAGCGCAACATCGCACATTGTACGAGAGGGGCCGTCGCCGTTGTCCGTCCTAAAGTCGCTGCAGCCGCGCTCATCACGCAGCGGACCCGAGTCCCGCGACTTGCCGTCTGATATACGAGTCACTCCTGTTCTGCGCCGTTCCCTGCGCAGCTGCCCCGCATGTTCTTCTTAATACACTACTCCACCGCCTGCTTTGTAATTATTCGACGGCACCGTATGATACAGCTGCAAGGCATCAGAGCGAGATACACAGACTACGAGATGAACGTCGCTTCGTTATACATCTTCCCCCCCACAGTGATGCCTTCCGACAACCCCGGCAAGACGGAATCGGGCCCCTTGACCACCAGCTGCGCGTCGTTCAGCCACTGGATCGACATCGTTAGTCGCCGTGGAATCATGGCACACATGCTCGACCCACCTGGTAGATATACGGTTTCGTCCCCGCAACATAGTTGACCACTGTCTTCAGGACATAGGGGATCTCCGCCAGCACGTCTACCTTCTCGACCAACCCCTTGTAGTTGCTCGGTTCGCCGAGGGGTACCTGCAGAGTGGCATCCA
This sequence comes from Gloeophyllum trabeum ATCC 11539, assembly GCF_000344685.1. Taxonomy (NCBI): domain Eukaryota; kingdom Fungi; phylum Basidiomycota; class Agaricomycetes; order Gloeophyllales; family Gloeophyllaceae; genus Gloeophyllum; species Gloeophyllum trabeum. The sequence goes on along the minus strand of NW_006920418.1, from coordinate 857,949 downwards.
CCGCACCCTCACTGCCTGGCACGACTGATGGACCTCCCCAGCGATATACTATCTCCGTCGGCGCGTCGTAGCCAGTATCCGGGTCGTGAACAGGGTTTAAATGTACCGCTCGTGACATGACGCCCGCACCCTCTGGGACCGCCTCGTCGGGCCACTTCGTCTCCCCCGTCACAAGGACCAGCTTGCCCCCAAGAACCAGCGAACCGACGCTAACGGTAACAAACCCGGACCCAGCTCCCTTTCGGCCGTAAGCATCCGTGGTGGTGAAATCCATCAGGATCGCGCTGACGCCGCCGTGCTCCTCGCTCTGGAAATTGGCAAAGTTCCAGCGAGAGGCCACGAGGTTGGGTCGCATGCCCTGGATGGCATGCACGAACATACCCGGACCTTGGATCGGGGTAGCCTGGCCCTTGTGGATGATGTGCCCCGAGCCCATATCGCGCGGCCAGAAGCGGTGGATGACATATCCCTCAGGCTTCTCGGGGTCCACACCAAAGTACGAGTAGCCGCCCTTGGGGCCCTTCCCGACCTTGAAGCCAGGAACGGATGCAGGACGCTTGACCTCCAGAGATATTTGGAGATCGTCGGACAGATTCGCGTTGATCGTGTAGCTCTCGGGATACTCAGAGTCAGTGTGGGACTTGTGGGTGATCGTGAACTGGTCAGACTTGCTCGACCGCTTGTCAAGACCAGGAGGGGGAGACACGAAGTTGGAGACATTGACGGATCTCCATAGCTTCTCCTTTGTATTCGGGTTGAAGATCTTGCTCGTGAGCTGGATCGTAGGATACCAAACGCTGCGTGGCGATGAGCCCTCAATGATCTAAGTGCATGGGGGCGGAGGGACTTACCCCACGCTTGAGTGAATGACCTGGACCATCACGCTCGTGCCATCTTCCAGTGTGTTATACCACGTCTGGGTCTCCGTCACGAAACCGCTCGCCGTGCAGAGCCATTCCGTGTCCGTTGGCTCGAGCTCACCAAACAACTCCGACGGAGGTACCCTCGAGGATACCGGATGGAAGTTGGGCGCGTTTGGATCGCTCGTCGCGCCTGACCTGGAAAGCAGTTATAATGTGCCGTCATCACAAGCCCGTCGCACAGCTCACCAGAGAGAGGAGAACATGGTGGATGGGTAAGGAGAGAGACGAGGAGGGAGTGCTCGAGGCGTGAAACAGACCCCGCACGTAATGAGACTTCCTTTTCAGGAGCCGCCTATTTACGTCTGAGCACGGCGCTCTTGCACTCAGCACCATTACGCCTGCATTGCGGCTAAGTACGTCTCATACAACGAGAAATTGGCGGTGTGCAGAGTACTCATACAATCCGAGACTTTATCCCGGGAGTCCAATCAGCAGAGACACACATACTTACCTAGAGTGCCTACAGATTCTGTGACAGTCACGAGTCACATCCGACATTTTGTCCTTGCCCGTGCACTTGCAATGCACTTGCCATGGGCCGCTCGCGCACGAAATCCAAAAAGACAAGTTCGTCTCTAGCAAAAAGCGAGTCCGAACAGTCGAAGCCAGCACCTTCAGTACCCGCTCTTCTTGAGAAAGCTCGCGAACTCGTTGTTCAATGCGACTATGACCTTGCCCGGCGATTTATCGAGCGAATACTCGAAGCCGAGCCCGCCCATGTCGAGGCCAAGGAGATGATCGGCGTCGTCCAGCTGGAGACGGGAGATCTCGACGCTGCAAAACAAGTGCGTCCTCGGTCCAAGCACACGCACCTGATAAGCGCTTACTGAACAAGATCCTCCTTACTAGACATTCACCTCCTTGCTGACCTTGGCGGATCCGCCTCCGCCATCAGCACATCTGTACCTCGCACAACTCAGCGACGATGACCCCCATTTGGCCTTGCAGCATTATCAGTCCGCTGTCGACATCCTCATGGGTCAGCTGAAGGGCAAGGAGCGCGCTGTTGATCCCAACGTCGGGAAAGACGAACGCACGCTCAAGGGCACGGCCGTCCAGGCTCTCATCAGCATGGTGGAAATATGGATGGATCCTTCCTATGATTTATGGTGCGCCCGGCTATTTTATCCCTGCTGACATACAGCTGACAGCGTCCTCAAGTGATGCTCCTGAGGCAGAGCAGACCTGCGAGAACCTTTTAGACCTCGCGCTACAAATTGACCCCGACAATGCAGAGGCATTACAGACCCTTGCGTCTGTTAGGCTATCGCAGCAGCGTCCGGACGAGGCCAAAGAAATGCTGGAGAGGGCATGGGCGAAGTGGAAGGATCTCGAGCTAGGTATGTCCTGTGCCCCTCGCTCCGGCAACGGGACCAATGCAGGCTTTTGTAGACGACGAAACGATGCCGTCCATTGAGACTCGTCTATCGCTTGTAAAGCTCCTTCTTGAGCTATCCTTGTTCAAACCTGCGCTGGAAGTGTTGCAAGGCATTATAGCTACGGACGACGAGTCGGTAGACGCGTGGTACCTGGAAGGATGGTGCTTCTTCCTCATGGCAGAGCAGGCTCGCGAGAGCGGTGCGGATATTGAAGGGCTTGGCTGGATGGACCTGGCAAAAGACGCGCGAGACTGCCTTGAGATGTGCCAAATGGTGTGTGGGTCGTGATGATTGAGCCTCGCGCTGACTTACCCTTCTCCTCAGCTGCACGCGAGCGAGGGAAATCCTGACGTGCCCATGTTAGCGCATGTAAAAGAGCTGATAGACAAATTGCAGGCTTTGGGTGTAGAACCCTCGGAGGAGGGACCGGAGGATGACGACGACGGCTGGGAGGACGTTGACGGCAGTGACGATGAGGACGGCGATGTCGAAATGAGCTAGGGGCCGTTCAAGTTGTTGGCTTGCTTTGTACCTACTACACATCTATCCCTCGCACATATCTTCAGAACCTCTGGCTCGAACATATCTCGACGAGGCCAAATGTGCCGACGGCAATTCCATCGGATAATTCTCACGCCTCGCGTCTGCCGAACTTCCAACGAGTTCGTCCGGCCCTACCTCTACGTCCGCCTTTATTTTCCCCTCCGTCTTGCGGCAGGTAAAGTCCAGGATATTACAAGCGGAATGGTATGGTCGAGTTGCTGTGAACTATACTCGAGCGAATGCTCTAACATGTATTTGCCTAGGCAGGTTTACTCCCTCGAATGCCAGGCCGGTGCGGCTTAGCAGCCCTCTTTGGGCAGAGCGCAGGTCCCCTCAGACTGGCCACACATTCGCGTCGATGGCTAACGTCCTCGGCGGGGCAGTCATCGCCCAGCGAACAAACTCCCAAGCCATACCGTAAAGCAGCTGCAACGCCGCTTCGTCGGACCGCTTCTGCATCTCTCCCGATCCGTTCGAACCCCACACCGACACGGAGTGATATCCAGCCCATTTTCACGCTCGCGACTGCAGAGCGCTACTTGTTCTCCCGGTTGCGGGGACGCCTCCCCGCGGCCTCCCAGCTCTTGCACGAATCGTACTGGGTGCCCAAGTGGGGGTCCGGTGGCAAGGAAGGTGAAGTGTTCGTCTTCGAGAACGGCAGCTTCGTGTGTTGGGGTCTTGGAGAGGAGGATGCGCGGAAGTTTGCCAGCGAGGTGATAACCAGGGGCACGGAGATCGGGCACCTCAGGGAGGCGGAGACAGAGGAGCTGGACTTTGTGATGGATCCTACAGAGTGGGCTGGGCAGCATCTTGCATACGGAATTGTCTGACGTGTTGTTCCATTCCAGACAGACGCGGCTTCAGGGAGATCTGATTATCTTGGGTGATAGTCCGCCTTTGAGCTCTGCGCAGTCACTACCGGAGAACCTTCCGCCATCTGCTTTACCCGCGGAGACACTGCTTGCCCGCTATGCTTTCTCGCAGGCGCTGTCACGCTCTACGGCTTTGTCGGCACTCGAGGTTGCTCTCGACGATTACTTGTCATCTGTCGCCGCCCTCCCCCATTCACTGGAAACCACAGGGAAACCTGGACTTGGGCGCACGGCCTTAATTAAGAAGCTTGGTCGATTGATGAAGTTCCGGCAAGGGCTCAATCTTAATCGCTCCAACTTCTCCGACACGCCCGATTTCTACTGGGCCGAACCTGTACTGGAAGGTAGTGACACTCCTCTTGGTGTTTCGCTGAACGTATTGACTGCATCCCTTATTTAGGTTATTTCAAGAGGCTCAGTGACGCTTTGGAAGTAAAGACTCGCACCAGCTCAGTCAACGACAAGATCACGTATGCAGCTGAGGTGCGGCTTACTGTATTATACGTGAGACGGTGCTAAAGTTTGCTTTGTTCAGGTACAATCTGTTCTTCGGCAACTGCTGACTGAGGTAGGTTATCGCTTCTTCTACCCTTTTTGTGGCCTGACCGCAATCTTCTCAGTCTACGGCCCATCGGATGGAACTCGTCATCATTGCTCTCATCGCCGTCGAAGTTGTAGTGGTGCGTGCGATAATCCCGTTGTGAAGACTCTTTCTCACCCGTCCTCAGGCCCTTATTCGAGATGGGCCCGAACTCTGGCACATGATCGTCAGCTAAGCTGCCTTGGTCGGTCAATGCTGCGAAGTCGCCGTCATCGCTACGTCCAGGATCCGACTTAACGGGTGCTGGTCCTTATCGAGAAGCGTGTATCAAAGCCGCGCAAACGTAGAGGTAGACTTGTAGATGCATATCGTCCCTACTCTAAATCATCCATAGCGTACTTCACTCAATTAATGCCTCATGCGTTCATACGAGGGCCACAGAACATAAGGCACTGCACAATTGTTGACATCTGGTGTCTTCAACGGAGTCCCTCGTCGCAGCATGAATGTTCAATGTTCATCGCGGGAAACCTGGGATGTACCAGACGATCATGTGGCTAAACCACTTTACGCCAATAATCCCTGAATGCACGCCCATCTGGAATCTGGGCAATCTGACGCTCGTCCAACACTGTGTCCTTGAATTCGTACCACCAATAATGGCTAACCTCCTGGGAACCGGCCGCGGTAACCTTCAGTCCTAGCTCAAGCAAGCGAACTGAAGGAAGTGCTTCAGCGATTTGGAACGCGAAGTTGTGGCGGAACTCTTCATCATGCATCTGGGCCAATCGAACGCCGACTTCAATATTGAGGGATAGATACGACGCTTGCAGCCCCGACAAAGCGACTGGCATCCCCCGCTTCAATTTGGAGTGAGTCGGAGGGACTCATTACGACTGGCCACTTGTACTCACCAAAGTCTCCATAGCTGCAACCACTGTCGCTGCAGAGGGTATCTGCCAACCAACTGGCTCCAATCTCATATCGACGAAACGAACTCGAGGAATACTCTCAATGGTTCGACTAATGAAGTCCATGGTCGGTGTCGTGGTCATCACGAAAGACAGGGAGATCGGGGAAGTGGCCCGGAACACGGAGAGCAATCGCTCATCCTCCGTAGCTCTAGACGGAGTTGGGTAGATGAATGGTCGTGGGTCGCGAACTATTTCTAAACATTTCACGGGACAAGACACACCGAGATCATGGAGGGCCTCTGCGTCCCCCCGTAAGGCATGTAGCGAATGCCAAGTACACTTGCTCCGCGCGGATTCTGGGCTCGTTGGGACGGAGTCTCCGAAGCCGTGATGTACGGTGAGCTTGCGAATGCTTGGAAAGGCGCGAGAGAGGTCGCAGATAGGCAACCACGGGCCATGCAGAACCAAGCTGGTGACAGAGGGTAAGTGCAACTGTTCTGGCAATAGCACCGTCAGGGATGTGTGAATCCTCATGACTTCGGGAGTCGCCCGCAAGGCTTGAATTGCGGGCAGGCGAGATGCATCCGTCCCGAAATGCACGTTAACCTCCCGAAGGTAACGCATTCGCTTCAAGGTCTCCATAGTAAGGTCATCCTGCATATGGAATGTCACAGTTGATAGGTGGACGCAGTGATTCACAAGAGCTTCAGGAATCCTGGGTTCTTCCGTGAACAATATAGCGCTGTCGACGAGGTCTATCTCCCGTAAATTTGTTGCGTGTTCAAGCAAAAGCGCGAGCCCGGCCATCGAGGACGCGCTAAGAGACGGGATCTCTGTGGCGACTTCCCCGTCGTCTGTGTCGGCTGTGATAATTGGAGAACGACGTGCGCTTACCCGACTGGGTATGCGCAGTGTTCGAAGGTAAGCGCATCGACAGTATGATTTTGCCGACATAAATTCACAGAAATTCGCCACTTTTCGGTCCAAATTGGCCATATCCGACGCCTCTAAGCAGACGTACGATGCGAGGACCGGAATAGCGAGTTGGTGAACACTTCTGCAGGTGGTAGAAAGACGAGAAAGATCACTTTTGGATAAGCTCTGGAGAATAGTCTTCTGGATGTCATAGCTGAGGTTCAGAAGTGTGGCAACCATGACGGACCGAAGTCGTCTCATTGCTGGGGTGTTTGTGAACACTATGAACTTGAAGAATTGTCAACGATATCGATTCCCGTTGGATTCAGAAACGTGCGACGTGGGCAAGACTGACGCGGCAGTGAGCAGACTCACCCGGGATGACATCCATCAAGCTGTACGGTAGAGTCGCGCGGAGCGCAGCGGGGGGGCACCGCACAGGGTATTACATCTGCCAGGATAAAGCCCGCTTGCTCTGCTGGGACGAGTAGCACAAGGGGCAGCCTCAAGGCTGTACCTCTTGCAGTGCGCTCCAACGACCCGTGACTATATGCGTTCATCGTTTACCCAAGCCCTGGCCAGCGAGGACGTAGTATTGCTCATGTTACTCAGTATCAAGCGCGAGAAATTTTGAGAACTGGATCCTTGAAGGAGGCTCTTCTGTCAGGCTTGCCCCTCGTTCATTCCAGAACGTGGCTGATTTCCTGCGGTACCCCGGGGTGAATCAAATTAAATGAGGCAGGCCCGTGGAGTGAAAATAAAGGAAAAGGGCTTCACAAAATAGAAATCACAGCGGGGGTATAGCGCTTGAGGTGGTTTCTTCTTTCTTCAGGTTGCAATTGTTTCAATTCTCAAGTTGCTTGTAAGTATCCCAGCGAGAGTATTCGCGAATTCGCGATCGCACTTCTTGTGGGCGAAAAGTCCCGCCACAAAGTGCAAATAGCTCCAATCAGGGCACTCGGTGGCGCTCATTCGCGCTCATTACAGAGCTTTGGTTCTGAACGCTTCAGTCTCCTGGACGCCTTCCCGTCTGTCAATCCGCTTTTAGTTCATCCTCTCGCCCAGTATGTCGATGGAAGAGAGCATTAGCTTGGAGGAGACCAATAAGATTCGTATTTCTCTTGGTCTCAAACCTCTCACAGACGACAAGGCTCCGGCAGACGACAAGGAGAAGCAGGCTCATGACAACTATGCCAGAGCCAGAGAGCAGGAAGCGAAGGAGAAGGAGAAGAAGTACGCTGCTGCCATGGTGTCACTTGGTTTCTTGCTGAAGTATCCTGCGTTATAGGGCGATCCAGGATCGCATAGCAAAGTGAGTAGATGTTTCCGGTCTTGCATACCTCGCATTACTTCCAAATCCCCGTTCCTTGGGCATGCAGGCCCTTGTACAAGATAACTCTGTTCCTTGCTCATACCCGTATCCTCGCAGGGTGAGAAACAGGCGCGAACTTCACGCGTCTCTGAGTGGGGCCACCCTTGGTGACGCCGACAAAGATGTAGACGACACCCTCAAATGGATTAAGAGGGCTAAGAAGCGAGAGAAAGAGCTTGCGAAGAAGAGACAGGAGGAACTAGAGAATATGGATAAGATGTTCCAGGCCGAATATACCGAGAGTAGGCAGCCATTCAGTCCAGCAGCGTAGCTCGGAGTCTTTCTCATACTCTTTTCTGTAGGGGATCTTGAGGGCCTGAAGGTCAGCCATAACTTCGAGGACATGGACGAAGGAGAAGCGAAGATACTTACGCTGAAAGACAGTCGGATCCTTGATAACGAAGGTGTGCCATTTCCGAATGCAAATTAGCGTGGAATGGCCCGCTCATTGCCTCCTGCAGAGGATGAGCTGCAGAATGTGGAGATGGCAGAGGAGGATCGGCGTAAGAAGAACCAGGAGATGAAGATCAAGCGTCGTGATTACACGGGATATGATGACGATGAATTCGAACCGGGTAATGCAGGGGCTAAGCGGGCCATACTAGCGAAGTACGACGAGGTGCTGGAGGGACCGAAGGAACAGGTATGTTTCTTCACTTGCTCCTTTTACCCACGACTAACGCTCGCGCAGTCATTTCGGCTCGGGGCAACAGCACTTACTTCTGAAGGCAAGCAGGCGGTGAGCCAAGAGACCGCTGCTGCTGTCAAAAAATCGTTGTTATCCATAGACTATGCTAGTGAGTTTATTTGTGACAGCCTGGCGCCACTTTACTGACACTTGTGCCTTTTCAGAAAATTTGGAGACCGCTGACTATCTCAAGGAAGGTGATGTTGGTTTCAAGAAGCCTAAGGCAACTATGTTTCGCTCGTATATCAACTTCGTAGCTAATGAGTTCATGTCTTCAGACAAAGAAAAAGCGGCCAAGCAGGCGAGTAGAGCAGGATCCTGAGATTCGTCCTGTCCAAGATGATAATCAGATGGAAATCGATGAGAAATCAGTAGCCCCTCGAGCTCGCAACCTAGATGCCAACTTCGTTGACGATGACGAGCTGCAGTCTGCTCTCGCTCGTTCACGGCGAGCCAAAATCAAGAAAGCCAAGAAGTTGACTCCTGAAGAAATTGCTCAGAAGAGTGCGTCTGCCTAATTCATGGGTTGTGGGCAAGTCTGCTGACATGCGACATGCTTAAGTCGCCCAGGAACGTGCACGTGAAGAGGCTGAGAGGGGTCAAGATGTCATCAAAGTTGAGGACGATGACGAAGGGGATGAGGATGGCGGTCTTACGATTGACGACACATCTGAGTTCGTTCGCTCTATAAATTTCGACCCCGACGCTGCCAAGAAGGAACCTGCAGTCAAGAGAGAGACTTCAGAAGTGCCGGTATCCAGAGCCAAGTCCGAAGCACGTTCAGATGTAGCCATGGGCGATGTAGACGACCCAATGGAAGAGCTCGAGGCGGGAGAAGTCAGGGTTAAGGACGAGGACGAGGAAGATGAGGAGGCTATGCTTCACGACATCGAGAACGCCCTCCGAGAAACGGAAGAAGAGGAGAAGAAGAAAGCAGCGGCTCAGGCGCCTGAAGTCGACATTGGGACTTCCTCGGAACCTACCTTCAGTGGAGGGATGGCGTCTACTCTTAACATCCTCCGTCAGCAAGGTATTCTTGCCGCTCCCAAGGCTGACATTATTGAAAGAGAGAGGGTCCAGAGGCAAAGGGACTTATGGTTGGCTGAGCAGCGCCGGCGTCTGGCTGAACGGGAACTCGAACGTCTCAAGGCACGTGGTGCTCCTAAAGACCAGGCGACTCGCGAATACGAGAATCGTCTGCGCGAGCAACAGGAGGCACGGGAACAGCTGGAAATGTACAAGAACTACAAGCCGGACGTCAACATCGTCTACTATGACGAGTTTGGTCGCGAGATGTCTGTGAAGGAGGCTTGGAAAGCCTTGTCTCACAAGTTCCACGGCAAAGGGTCTGGCAAAATGAAGACGGAGAAACGACTGAAAAAGATCGCTGAGGAGAAAAAGAAGGAGGCGATGGCGAGTGGGGACACTCCCCTCAGCATGAACCGGGCGTTCCAGATGCGGCAAGAGAAGACGGGGCAAGCGCACTTTGTGCTGTCGGTTGGCAATAGAGGGTATGTTCAGGGTGGTATCTCGTGTTATTGCTGATAGTAAATGTGCTTCTAGTGCTGTGCCGCAAGCCGAAGCCTTCCTGGACACGGCACAGCTCTCCAAAGGGAAGACCGAGAAGCAGAAGGCTAAGAGAAAGGAGAAAGAAAGCAAGACCGCTGCGCACCAGGAACAAGGCTTTATCACATTACCTGCTCCTACGTCTAATGGAGCGAGCCCGGCGCCGATCACACCTGTGATTGCCTCCGGTGCGGCGAGCACTCACGCCGACTCACCTGCGCCCAAACCAGGCTTTAGGAGTATCGCGCCGGCGTCCACACCTATGGATGCTGCTGATGGCAAGGTGAACGGCTCGGGGGAGCGTATGAAGGTGGCATTGTCGTTGAAGAGGAAAGCTGGCGACGAGCTCAGGGATTCTCCGCAACCGAAGAAACGGTAGAGTTGTAGATCTCTGTCTACATTATCGTTATACTGTACATTGCTGATATCGTCTACATGAGGGAGCGGCGAGGCTACGGATATCATAGCATGCCAATGCTTCTAATGCACAAATCCTTAGCCGCTGTGCATCGGCCTTGATCTCGAGGCGTGCCGCTTTCGAATGCTTTGATGAGTGAATCCTCACCCTCATCGATCCTACACGATGCGCCTCTGAATACAGGCAGAATATGGCTTCACTGTTACTCACCATTTGACGGAATGCGCTGCTTTATCCAGAGCCACCTTGATAGTACCCCAGGAGAACCGAGCTATCGAAGGGTAACCAAAAGTCGGCTCTAAGTTTGCTTCCAACCACTTCTTGGTGTTGGGATCTACCTCACGTTTGACGTTGAACTGATATTCCGTGACAAACAACATACCTGACGGATACCCGCTCCCAAACGCTGTTAAGGCATCGTCCTTTTCGGTGCCCTCTTGGCTGTTGCAGTGCTCTTCTTCGAATATCCAGCCCTCTATCCATGCATCTCTATTCACCTTCGCTGCGATGCTCGCAGCGCCTACTATTCTATATAGTGAATCTGCTTTCTTGGCCACAGTGATCTCGATGCCCGGAAATAAGGATGACAGATATGCTTGGTATGTTACGGGGTTGCCCAGGGTATCCACGTATATCTTCAAGTCGGTGATTAATACGTCAGGGATGTCTGGAGTATACTCCTCGCAGACTCTGACATCGCACCTCAGACAATTGGAGTCCTCGCTGTAGTACTTCACGTATCAGAAGAATCGTCGCTTCTTCCGACTGTTTATTCAGGTTTATTGGTGGCTTGCGCAGCATTCCACTCGAAATAGCCTGTGGACTGGATTAAACGTAGTGTCTGAGACCGTATCGATGCAAGTAGTCCAACACACCATATGACTCTAACCGACCAACCCAAAAAGTCAGGTGCACCGCTTAGCGTCTCAAGCAGAGATCTCCTCGTCTCTGCAGTAAGTGTCTTCGAATCTGGAGCAACGTCAGCACATAGCCTGTGATCGCCTGTTTACGCAACACTCACCTGCAAAGGCCATCTCTTCAAGATCATCTTTGCGTGACGATGCGCAGTATGCAACGCCATACACCAGGGGGCCGAGCGTCGGGCCTCGGCCCGCTTCATCGACGCCCAGGATGTACGGGCCAGCTACTGTGGGTGTGGGCGAATGGTACGTGTAAGATGTAGCGAGAGGACCATCTGCTCCAGGAATCAGACGAGCGGTCTGTTTTTCTGGGTTTTGGGCCATTGTGAGGTGCGCTGTGATGGGAGCAGCTGACACCAGTTAATGGTCGCGACGCGTTCGCGTTATTTGCGTTTATTTGTAGTAGGATTGTGCGTGCTCTGCCACCGTCTTCGTGTCATCGCAGTTTGTGACTCATCGAGTGGCACCGAGCACCTGCTGCTCGGGGAAACATTGAGCTGTATTTGCATATTCTATACAGTACAAATACAGCCGCTGTTCTTGACCTAAAACTGACCGCCTCGCTTCACAGTTGCAATAGGAGAAGATTCACAACTGATGTAGGTACTAAGTGATTGTGGACGGTGCATGCTCATGGAAATACTCATGCAGCGCACACCCAGACCATGGCAGAGACATTCATCAATACATACAAGCCAACGAAAATGCTACCCGATCCCACCTGGGGGACGTCACCATACGACGTAAACTTCGCTTTTCCAGTGCTGCCGGACATAATGGAAAATGAGAAGATCAGATTAACCCCCTTCATTCCGAGACTACATGCCGAAATGTATTGGAAGGAAGCTGATCCCTCGATACACCCGCAGCTCTACGACCATCTCCCCTGGAATTGGCAGAAAATCGATGACTTCCTCTCCCTAGTAGAACGCATCCGACTCGACCCCATGTGGATCCTGTTCGCCATCATCGACAAAACGGGGCCCGGTGATCTGCAGGGCGGCAGCTTAGCGGGCATTATAGGCGTGATACGGGCAGAGCCCCACAACCTCGTGGCCGAAATCGGCGCCATACTCGTTTTCCCGGCCTTCCAGCGCTCGCACGTTGCGAAGAATGCTATCGGCCTCTGCATGATGTATTGTCTCGAGTTGCCCACGGCGTCGCCTGCAGGCCTTGGTCTGAGGCGGGTGAAATGGACCACATCGCCGGCTAATTTAGCATCAGCCAAGGCAGCCGAGGGGATGGGTATGAAGTTGGAGGGAAGGAATAGGTGGGCGAGGATATACCCGGCAGGTACAGCAGGCACGCAGCTGCGCCCAGGAGATCCTCGACCGGGCATTGAGATGTTAAGCTACGCGATATGTTGGGATGACTGGGAGGAAGGTGGGAGGGATAGAGTGAAGGAAAAAATGGACAGGATATGATGCATGCAGGACCCTCCGTTAGCCTGCGAAAGCGGACAGGTATTCTTGCAGGGGCGATCTCGCGTATCACGTACGAGGATCAACGTCTACTATCTGTTGAGCGGTTTAATACATGGACAAAACAAGTGAACCTACGTGGATACCTTGGGCCACATTCTACTAATTACCGTGAAAGCCAGGATAACTATCATCCGCCATATTACCCCTTGTCATCCTGCGCCGGTCAGGGGAAAAGTTATCGGCAGGATAACCCATCTTGACTGGCGACCCTGCATCCCCGTAGTATTGGTTGGAAGGGGCCGAGGTGTACGGGCTGGCAGGGTAAGCACCTTGTCGAGAGGACATCGCAGGAGACATAGGCACGTTGTATCCATATTGCCCAGAGCTTGCCTGGCGCTGCATCGAGGGCGAACGTGCGAGCATGTCGGGTGGGTGCATGGAAGCATCACGGTCTGCGGAATCTTCATCTTTCGGTAGTTGCTTATTGACGGTTTCGAGTAGAGGACTGGGATCATAATAAAGTTCCGATCCCTCGTCAACAAGAAATCTGTATCATAGCTTAAGTAGTAGCCTTAACACGGGCAAGGAGACGCACTGTTGGGTGCCACAGTCCCACTGAGGACCACGCTCAGCGCGGGCAGTAATCAGGAGGGAATTCCACTCGGAAGCACTTTCCTAATGACGGAGACAATAGAGATCTTAGCCGCAAGTCCCTATCGCATCTTAGCCTCCAACTCACGACAGCGAGAGCCAGCGCACTCGACTGCTCCAAAGCTGTCTGGCGAACATCAACTCTGGCGCCCTGCTCTGCCGCCAACGTTTGTACTTGCGACGTCAGAGCAGGACCAATTCTCTGCGAATTGTGCCTCGGGACTCGGACTTTGATGGCTCTGGGGGGTTTTCCAGGAGACATCGGCAATGAGTGGAAAGCAGTACAGCCTAGGGAGCAGTGCAGTGGCGGCAGCTCGAGGTTGGCAGCAGTTTGAGGAGGAACGACGGCACGTGCTTCCGACGCGTTTCGGCAGCGCGTCTCTAATTTATGTATCTGTTCGAATCACCAGTTCCTTGACATGCGACACCTCTCAACTGCGACAGGAAACCATTTACAAAGTTATAGCCACATCCGCGCACCCTCGTTGTACAGCTTGTATGTCGCAGCCTAGGAAGGGTCCTGTGCCTTTACGGGCCACAACCTCTTCGGCTCCTGATGAAGCTCTGGCTGCCTCTCAGCAGGCCCACATCCAGGAACTCGTGCAGCTAAACCGGACTCTCGAACAGACGAACAAGCGACTCCAGCAGGATATCGCGCGGGAACAAGCACGGACTAAGGAAGCTATTCAGCAGATCCAACTCAAATGGCAGACCGAACGCAAGGAATGGCACCAAGGCTGCGAGAGTGTGCAGGCCTGTCATCGGATTGTGCATCTCCGGACGGTGCTGGACCTGGAGAGGGAGAGGTCGCAGGTGTTGGAAGAGAGGGATCTTGCACGTCGGGAGAAGAGCGCGAGGCTGCAGCGGGATTATCGGCTCACCCTCTTTCAGGCCAAAGAAGCGGAACTGGAGGACGAGATTCTACGACTTCAAGACGAAGTCACGAATGTCCAAGCGGAAGCGGAAGCTTCTCTACAATCACAGACAGCCAAGCACCAAATTGCTTTAGCGAAGTTGCAAGAGCGGGTGGCTGCCTTGGAGGTTGAACTCAGTGAGCGCTCGGAACAGCTCGAAGACGTGCAATCTACCAAGCAGAAACTCGAGGTTCGTCCTTTTTGCTACACGATACTCTATCTCCGACATACACCTAAAAGATACATGCCATTAACAGGGTGAACTGTCGGACCTGCGCAGCGAGAACGAGCGACTTAAAGCCTCGTCGTCGTCGGGCTCTGCCCAGACTGAACGGTTGACTCTGCAGCTTGAGGGACTCAAAACCAGCAACACAGAGCTGGAACGCGCCAACGAGGACCTCAAACGGACTAACGGTGAGCTGCAGAGGCAAGTTGCTAGGTGGCAAGATCTGGAAAAGAGGGCCAACGAAGACATAGAGTCCCAGCGGCAGAAGCGTGTTGAAATGGAGGTGCGCGTGCGGGAATCGGAGCGCAGGCTCGAAGAGGCGGAGAGTAAAGTACAAGAGCTGACGGAGCGGTTGGAGAGGTCTAAGCAGAAGGTAGAGAGATTCAAAGCAGTTTGGGAGGAACATACAGTGCGCTCTACACATTCACGTTCTGAGTCTGCGCACGCCTACTTATGTGGCTCCTTTTATAGAAAGCAACTGAGGAAGCACAGGAAGAAGCTGAGGAAAAGCAGAAAGAAGCGGACGATCTCAAGCGACATCTGCAGAAAGCGCGGAAGGAAGTGGAGGAATTGACCTCAGAACTCCAGAAATTTCGGTCGGAGGTCTCGAAACCCAAGGTAGCGGCACGCCCACGTAGTGTAGAGCATATTGACTGACTTTACTTTCACAGACAAGGGCAACGCCATCACAATCACCGGGTAGTGCCCCGCTGGAGGAGCATGTCGAACCCTCTGATGATGAGGACGAAGTGGTTGAGGCCGAACCCCCTCGCTCACAGCCGTCCCCGACGCGACCCAAGCCTAAACCTGCGTATGGCAAACGTGGCGCCGCACTTTCCAATGACGATACTGCTGAGCAATCTGACAGCGCAGGCAGGAGCAAGAAGACTGCGGCACAGAATAAAGCCAAGGGTAAAGGGCAGGAGGCTGCGGGTCCTGCGACGCGGCGGAAGAAGGTCGCTTCGCCTACCGAGGAGAGCGATGCTGTGGAAATCGTTGAAAAGGCGAATAATGCCAAAGGCAAGTCGAAGGGCAAAGCCAAGGCCACCAATAACCGGAAGGCGGCGAAGAAAAAGACTCAGATGGAGGAAGAAGGAAGTGAGGCAGAGGAGGAACCTCAGCCTCAAACGAAGAAACGTGCCAAACCTGCGCCGAAGGCCACAGAAAGCAAGAAACCTCCCAAACGTATTATTGTTGCTGACGACAGTGACGCCGAAGAGGAGGAGGCACCTCAGAAGAAGAAGAAACGTAAGATCGCTATATTTCCTTCTGCCCAAGCTGCATCTTTTCCCTGGCAAGACTTGAATCTGGTGGGTGTT
The DNA here is from genome assembly GCF_000344685.1 of Gloeophyllum trabeum ATCC 11539. NCBI lineage: Eukaryota > Fungi > Basidiomycota > Agaricomycetes > Gloeophyllales > Gloeophyllaceae > Gloeophyllum > Gloeophyllum trabeum. Next base: position 842,364 of record NW_006920418.1, on the reverse strand, counting down.
ATCTATCCGTCTATCCTTCGTCTTACGGTGAAGGCTATGCTAGGGCGACGGAGGACTGAATATCCCGACGGAATTGTCACCTGTGAAGGAGACAGACAATGTCCCACCGCGCTCATTCTTCAGCGGCAGAAGTGCATCTGGCCTGAATCTGCGACGATGACATGGTCTAGCTTGGTTCAGCTTATATTAATTATCATAAACATGAATTTACCACTCGGAACGACGCCCGCGATGACATGCCCTGGAAACAGCCAGACAACTGCAAAACATACACTCCGAGGCACCTTCAAGATATATATATTAGATCGCTTTCGACAACAGTGAACAGTACGGTAGAGACTAGCTGTGGCCACAACATGAAACTCCATTGCAACGTAGACAGGCGTGAACGGAGCGATTAAGGAGGCTGCTTCGTTCTTGACCACCACTAATAAATGTTACGAACATATCTGCACTCCATAGCCGGACAAGACGTCGGCAGGGAGTACAACAGTACGATGGTGGTCTGGTAAACGGTGAAGAGCGTACGGCAGCGAGCAAATTTATAGCTGTTGTCCGTGCTTGCACCTGTTTGGTATCAGTGGCAGAAGTATTATTGGTCGGCCAAACTTGCACTTCGACAGTGCAGTCTTCGCTTTTCAGCCTACCTCCCTGCAACAGCGCAATGGAGGTCTTAAATCGAGTTCTTGACTGGCTTTGGAGCTGGTTTGAACCGCCATGGTCGTCGCCAGCATTGCATGGGATGAATCTAGGCCCTGACGCGGACTCCGAAGATAATCAGAATCCTCTCATGGTTAGGATCGGGAATACCATCTATATAAGGAGCATGAATGAATTGATTATTGAATTCTTTCAGATTCAATTCTTTACATGGGATAGTAAACATACCCACATGAGCTGGTGGGAGCACTTCCAGACACAGGTACCCGCGCTTCAGGAGCTCGGGGTAACGCAAGTCTGGCTCCCCCCTCCCAATAAAGCTATGGACAGTAAAGTCAACATCTCGCATTTAGCATGATTAAACGACGCGACTGATACACCTTAGCGTGGAAGAGGCTATGATGCCTATGATTTGGTAGGAGCAGACTCCACCCACTGCTTGAGTTATGAAGCTGCTCATTAAAACTGATGCAGTGGGACCTTGGTGAATTCCCGCAAAAGGGCTCCACGTCAACCCGGTGGGGAACAAAGGATCAGCTACTCAGCGCGATAGCTAGTGCACGAGAACACAAGATAGACGTTCTCGTAGATGCTGTCTTGAATGTGATCAACGTATTCTTGCCCTATTTTACAGACCCTCCTGACTATTCGTTTTACTGCAGCACAAAATGGGTGCCGACAGGAGCGAACGCTTCGTGGCGGTACCGGTTGCACCTGACAACCGCCTGAAAGACATTGGACCTCCCCGAGAGATTGAGGCATGTTGGAATTCTTCATACTATGGAAAACGAGACTGACGTAGTCAAAGGCGTGGACTGCATTCGACTTCCCTGGTCGAGGGGACAAGGTGAGTGCTCTCCAATGAATCATAAAACGGCCCCGGTCCCCATAGACGCAGTATAGCAGCATGCGATGGACCCATGAGCACTTTACAGGTCGGCCCTTTAAATCATTCCTAGATGACCTGCGGCCTGGCATACCTACGCCTAACCGTTTTATACAGGAATAGACTGGGACCACCTTACTAAGAATAATGCCGTATATCGTATCCCGACTGACCGTCGGAAGGGCTGGTCGCACTTAGTCGATAATGAACTCGGGAACTATGACTATCTTATGGGCGCTGATGTTAGTTCAGTTTATCTAATGTGATGCGTGACGAGCTCATACTGAAATCCTGTCTCACAGATAGATCATAACCATCCAGAGGTCCGCGAGGATATCTTTGCATGGGGCCCTTGGGTGTTAGATGTGTGTCTCCATGCACATTCTTTCGAGTTGACCTTAACGCGGTATAGACCACAGGCGCCGCTGGATTCCGATTAGACGCCATAAAGCACATCGACCGGGGTTTTCTCTTAGAATTCGTGAGTCTCAGCATCCCGTGTCGACAACCCCCCTGACCAAAGAGCAGCTTCTGACAATGAGGCGCCGCCCTGGTCGAGAGAGAATGTTTGCCGTCGCTGAGTACTGGTCCGCTAAGTTCGTCGTTCCGGCTTCCTGTCTTATACCGATGTTGATCCACTACGCAGCATAAAGTTGATACTGCCGTATATCAAAGCCTTCCAAGGACAGGTAAGTCATACAGCACGAATTTGACCAGCAGTGCAGACCGTTATCCTAAAGGTCGCGTTCTTTGACGTGCCCCTGCACGGCAACTTTCACCGTGCGAGCCACTTAGGCCACCAGTATGACCTCCGCACAATTTTCGACAATAGTATTGTGAAGTACAGGCCAGGGGACGCCGTGACATTTGTCGATAATCACGAGTAGGCCAATCTCCCGAGTTTGTCCTTCCTGCATCCTACTCACTTCGCGACGCAGCACGGTAAAGCCTTTACCGCATTCACATTAAATGCGATTTCATCTGACATCGTCGTTTCTCAGCAAATAGGACAGTCACTGGAAAGTTGGGTAAGTGTCTTTCCCTCCATGCGTTCCCCGTTTGCATCCCTGATCTAAACCAGGTCGGCGACAATTTCAAACTGCAAGCCTACGCGCTCATCCTCCTGCACACTGGCGGCCATCCGTAAGTCCTCTCACCTTCTGCTGCTACCACACTCCCATCACGGTGAACAGGTGCGTATTCTACGGGGACCTCTACCCAAACACCGAATGTTACAACAAGCACATCGCCTTGAAGCTCGCTTTCCTCATGCGAGCGCGGAAGGTGTATGCCTACGGATCCTGCATCGACTACTTCAAGTCCAGGAACTGCATAGGGTTCGTCAGGACGGGAGATAAGCAGCACGACGGTTGCGCCGTTGTGCTTTCCAATGCGCAGTTGGGGTAGGCACTTGCGCACGTAAAAGCTATGTGCGATTTCTGACTCTGCAAAACAGGACACACGATGCGATCCCTGGGGTGAGGATGAACGTCGGCGTGGTACGTCTGCTTTTGCAGCCTCTGTCCAAGGTAACGCGAAGTGCTGACCCGCTTTGTAGCACAATGCCGGCCTGACGTTCGTGTCGTACCTGGTCGACGGAAAACTGGTCCCGATTGATGCGGAGGGCTGGGGTCTGTTCCCTTGCCCGAAGGACGTAGAAGTATGGGTCAAACGCACCTAACAGAGACCACGGAACGCCTCTACCATATTTACTCACTTACAAGCTCCTTGGATAATCGCTCGATCATAATAACGACAGCCAAGATAACATGTGTTAGGCAAATCCAATCGTAACCAATTCGTGGACTCGTGAGGACGTTGTATATATACATACAATGTTCTACAGCCCCGAAAAAACAATCGAGACAAATTCAAGACGCTGTATGCATCATAGCAGCGAGACGCAGAGCAGGGAATCGCGGAGGGAGCGGGGCACCCCAAAGGGAGGTAACACGGGGATTAAAGTGTATGGTACTTGTTGAACGGATGAAACGATCGGAGAAACTAGTCGGACGATAGTGGTATACTGAAGTCCATACTCAGGCGATGGAGAACAATAGAAGAGGAACAACTAGATGTCCTGAAGTCCGTTGAATGCTATCGCGGTGAGATCTTAAGCGACAATGGCGGCAACAAGGGCACCGGCCAGACCAGCAACGCCGATCTGAGCAACACGGGCCGCGGACGCACTGCTGTTGCTGGTGGTGGTGGCGGGTGCGGAGCTGGTGGAAGAGCCCGTCGAACGGCTGGTTCTTAAAACGAAGTCAAGGTCTTGTTATAGGCTAAGAACCAGGGTAACTTACGATCCACTGGGCGACGTAGTAGAGTGGGTAGCAGCTGAGCCGGTGGTAGTGCCAGTCGCAGTCGTGGACCCAGACGCAGCACTCGTTGACGAGCCGCTGGTGGCTGTACCAGACGAAGATGTGGCACTCGAACTAGAGCTGCCAGAGGAAGTCGCGCTAGACGCACCTGAGCTTCCGTTCAGACAGCTCGTATCAGCTGGGGAGGGGGAGGGGGAGGGGAAGTCAGGGCGTGCTCGGAGCTGTGATGTCCATATGCTTACTTCCGCTGAGGACAGTGAAGGGAGCAGACTGGACGGTCTGACCCGAGGAGTCACGGAGTGTGAGGCCAAGGGAAGTGCCTGTTGATAATCGTCAAAACTCGCAAGGACGGAAAATTGAGGGGAAACCAACCGGCAGGCTGGGTCACAGTCCAGGTGTAGGAGGTACCCTGCTGTTCGCCAAGGTTAACAAGAGCGGGAGCACTGGGCTGACCACCGGGGAGAATGCTCTACTCAGGCGACGGTCAGTCAAGACAAGGAACACGATATATGCGCAATCCGCACGAACCAGATAGTACGGCGGGGTTCCACCGGTCCAGGTGAAGAGGATGGGCTCGCAAACAACAACGTTGGACCTGGATCATCGAAAGTGAGCGTGCTGCGGGGAAGGCTGTCTGGTGTGACGTACGGAGTGTTGATCATGAAATTCTGGCCGACGACGCCGGCGACAGCAGAGGCAAGAGCAAGGCCAGCGAGGAACTTCATGGTTGCGGTTGTGGACGGCGTCGAGAACACGGACGGACGGGCGAGCGAGCTAGCGTGGGCAGCGGGGGGAAAGCTGGTGGGCGACGTCGTTCGATGGCCTATTTATTCTGCGGCCCCGACTGCTTCCGTGTTTGGCCGCGCCAAACAGCGACTGCGTTCCTGGAACTTGCCAGACTCCCGCTCATCGGCCTCCTCGTCCTCCTCGACGCTGTCCCCGCCGTCCTCGCCGTCCGACATGGTGGCAGAGACCATTGCGCTGGATACTCTCCCAACAATCCCGACTTTGCGTGCTCTGGCGTCCTTTGCTCGTCGCCCCCCAGTCTCCGACAACTGCAAATTGCTATCTGCGCCCACGTGGCGCGATATTCTGGGCGACGACTTGGACGATATCCGCTCTGGAAGCGACGAGAACTGGTAATCTCGTTACATCACTCGGCTCGTTCCCTACGTACAATCAGTTGTCATTCTGCAGCGCTTCCTGCAACGTGCAGTCCGTGTTGCGGACGTCGCTCATGATCGTCATACCTATCTCCCCGGCTGGTTTGTTCAGCGACCTCTCTCAAGGTACCTGGCCGGCTACGCCTTGGACGCCCCCCCCTCCCCCCAACGCGTCAGGCAGGCGTATTTAATCATGAGGCAACATCTTCGACGGCGTTCATCTCGCCTCACACAATTCACGCCTCTCAGCATCCCTCTAGGTGGCCTGGCTTTTGCTTCTTCCACCAACGACCCTGCGTCGTCCCTATTCTTAGTGTCGTACTCCGTCCCGGCACATTCTCCGACCCATCCCCGCGTCCTTCATATTCCCCGGATCAAAAGGTTCATGACGCAAGGAGATGTCTATCATTAGTCTGCGTCCCATGGGCGACTCCGAGTCGTGAGTAGATCCCGTATGGAGTTGACAGTTACACAGGTCGCATTCTCGCATCGAGAAAAGACGCGGTCCTTTAGCCAACATAACCGGCAGAATGTCGGCCTTGATTACCTTGCCTTCTGCAGCGGATGCAGCAGGCCCGGATAATGTCATCTTTGACGCGTTCCGCGGTAGTCAATCACTGGTATTTTACAGGATGCCCCATGTGAGGACAGAAACACAGTATACGCAGTCATTTTGGGTGCTCTTAAATACTACTGCAATATCCTGTCGTAAAACCCAAACTGTTTGGGTGTTTGACATTGGTGTGGCTCTCGTTCAATCATTGACTGCCCGAGTGACGTCCAGTCCGCAGTTAGGTTGGCGATGCAGGTGCTCTGCGGAGTACGCATGCAATGTGTAGTATACGGCAGGCTCCTAAACCACCGTCCTTAGCGTTCTCGCTCCTCCTTTACTAGGGCGCACGTGCAATGTTATGTAATACAAATCTATTTCTAATTTATTACCGGATACAGAACGAACAGAGGAGAACGCTATAGGACGGCTGGAAGAAATCGTCTCCCCGAGATCACCGAGTATGACTAAGCATTCCGAAAGCGGTAGCGGCTGAGGCCTTCCACCAGCAGTCGACGGGATGTAGTACAAGCAGTGGCACGCATACCTATGGAATTTGAAGCACATTCTATTTGTATATAATGCACCAATGGTCTGACATAGACAAAAGCAAATACAAGCATTGACAGTGTCACTGAGGGCTGAACATTGGGTTCACAAGCCATGATAAATTCCTCTGAGGGACAATAGTTCACGGGGGGTGTGTACACTGGGGGG
>NW_006920418.1:804198-835413 GCF_000344685.1 Gloeophyllum trabeum ATCC 11539 | reverse complement strand
GGATGTAGTACAAGCAGTGGCACGCATACCTATGGAATTTGAAGCACATTCTATTTGTATATAATGCACCAATGGTCTGACATAGACAAAAGCAAATACAAGCATTGACAGTGTCACTGAGGGCTGAACATTGGGTTCACAAGCCATGATAAATTCCTCTGAGGGACAATAGTTCACGGGGGGTGTGTACACTGGGGGGGTACCAGTAAGATAGCTTTTTATGCCTTTCTATATAGTTTTTACCCCTCCTAGTTTTCAGGTGCTCCTTGCATTGCCCGCCGACTGCTGGTGGAAGGCCTCAGCCGCTACCGCTTTCGGAATGCTTAGTCATACTCGGTGATCTCGGGGAGACGATTTCTTCCAGCCGTCCTATAGCGTTCTCCTCCTCTGTTCGTTCTGTATCCGGTAATAAATTAGAAATAGATTTGTATTACATAACATTGCACGTGCGCCCTAGTAAAGGAGGAGCGAGAACGCTAAGGACGGTGGTTTAGGAGCCTGAGTATACGGACACCCCGACATCATGATTCAGAAGCTAAAATCACGAGGACTAAATGTCGATAGCCTTCCCACAGGAGGATGTATGTCCAATTACAATACGGTCAAATGGTACATGCTAGAATTAGAGGCACGTAGTACGCCTATATTTTCATAGCTCTTCGCGCACCTTCTCCTCCACCTTCTCCACGACCTCTTCTGCCATCTCCTTTGCGCTTTCCGCTTTCTCCGCAGCGAAAGCAGCGAGGACGTTCGCTTTGACCCTGATCTCGTCAAGCTTCTGCGGCGAAAGTGTGCGCTTCTTCAAGATGGATGCCAGTCTACAGACCAGACTACTCAGTATCACCCCATAAGTAGGTTGGAGGAAAAATCTGACCGCTTCGACTCCCGTTCGACGTAGTCCTCGGTGCCGTTCACGACTTTCTCCATGACACGGAGGTAGTGCTTCCCCGTAGCACCGGCTTGGGTAGCAAGGCTCAAGGCCTCCTTGAACAGCGAGTCCCGAGCATCACCAGTGGCGATGACGAACTTGCTCGCGATCGTGTCCAGTTCGGGCAACCGGCCAGCCTACACCACGCATGGCAATGTTGTACACTAAGGGAATTGCCAATGCAAGGTACACGTACCATTTCGCTCAGCAACCCACCAGGTGTGCGGTGCGTCCCGCACTTCTGGTTAAGGTATTCGACGAAGCCCTCCTCAGTCCGCGGCCCTTCATACGGCTCGGGGTCCTCCTTGTGGCCCTTGGGGAAGAACTTGATGGTCGGGTAGGAGCTGACACCGTATTTCTCCGCGAGTGGCCGGTTGGGTTGGGCATCGGCGTCAACATTGGCAATGATGCACTAATCATGGTCAGATGGTCGTCAAGGAGAATTTGAGCAAGCGGGGACTTACGTCGGACTCGGCGGCGAAGTCTTCCGCAGCTTTCTCCAGGTCGGGCTTCATACGCTTGCAGTGTCCGCACCAGGGAGCCTAGAGCAATACTTAGCTTGAAAGGCGCCTATCATGTTGGGTGGAAAACTTACAGTAAATGCTACCAGGACATTCTTGGAGTCGTCTAGCGCAACCTCTTCGAACGTGTGCGAGTCCAGAACCTTGTACGCGGGAGGCGGTGGGAGCTTGATCTTCGACTTGACACCAGACTTGGTCGTCACGCTTGTGTTACGGCCGAGTCAGAACAGATCCATGAACAAAGGTGGTGGGCTTACAAGGAAGCAAGGGAATCGAGGTCACGGCCGCTTTCATACGGCTCGGGGTTTCCGCTACCATCGAACCATTTCAGAGCTATACCAAAGAAGCGAGTGTTAGATACAAAACAACAAACAGTGTCAAACGCGAAACGCACTCGGGAAGCCGGAGACTCCATACTTTTGGCCCAGTGGCCGGCCTGCACCGTCAGCATCTACCTTTGCGATGATGACCTTGTCCTTTGCGTGCGAGTAGGCATCTGCTAGTTGTTCATATACAGGGGCAAGATTCTACACCATGATTGTAAGGACTACCAGAAGATCGCGTTCAGTGACAGCTGACCTTGCAGTGACCACTGTGAACCGCCATGCAAACGCGTCATAAGCATTGTTCTCCACCACTGTCCAAAGAGCACGTACCACCACGGGGCGAAGCTACACAAATACAGTTAAGAGCGTGGAAGGACTCAGCAGGAGTGTAGTAAGCGCACTTACAACTCCACCAGGGCAGGCGTCCCCTTGCCAATATGATCATCCCAATTTCCAGGCTCAAGGTCAAGCACGTTGGACGCGCGCACGGCAGCGGCAAGTCCCAGACTAAGGAGCGACCATGACAACCTCATGGCGAACAAAGGTTAGGAGGAAAGAGGGAACTGACGTGGTACTTGCGCGCTGGAGAGCCTTACCGCGACGGTGGTGGCGTGGAAACTTTACTCTTGACTCACAGTGACTACGAAGGGCTTACACAGCGCAGCGATCGACATATTCTCGCGTTTTGGCCCCTTTGATCAGTCAGCGATGAGCGTCCCGCACAGATTTATCAGGGCGACCGGCCTGCACAGCGCTTGCAGCTTGCTCTCCTACACTAACACTACTGTCTGGCATGGCCTCTGAGCGGCCTATGGAAGACGCTGAGGAATTTGGTGAGGGGGAAGAGGAGGCGTACATCGACCAGAATGAAGTGTATGCCGAGGTAGAGGTGGATGGGGACCACCCGATGGACGAGGAGGACGATGGAGAGCAGATGGAGGCGTCAGGGGCTGACGGGATAGAGGGGGACGTGGTTTACGAGGATACCTCGATTCAGCACTTCCCTACGCATCAAAAATCGGTATTCTGCGTGACAACCCATCCTACCGCGCCACTAGCCGCTTCAGGCGGGGAGGACGATCTGGGATACATCTGGGACATCACGACCGGCGAGCAGATTGTGCGATTAACTGGCCACACCGACAGCGTGACGTGCGTTGCGTTCAGCAGCGACGGCGAATTGCTGTCTACCGGGGGCATGGACGGTAAGGTGCGCGTCTGGCGCAGAGTGGGGAAGGAGGATTGGAAGACGTGGGAGTTCTTGACTGAGCTGCAGGGACCAGATGAAGCTATGGTGAGCTGAGGTTATGTCGAACGTGGGATGCTGCTTGCGAGAGCGCTGAATAGTGGTTGAGATGGCACCCCAAAGGACATGTCCTCTTGGCTGGAGCCAATGACACCACCGTTTGGATGTGGCAACGTGAGTCTCATCGGCTTCGTGTTAAGATGAACACCTTATTCACGATTTCCCAGTACCGTCTGGCAACACAATGCAAGTCTTTGTTGGACACACTGGGCCGGTGCAGTGCGGCGAGTTTACCCCGGATGGTAAGCTCAATCCTCGCCCGTCCATGCAAGATTGTTTTTACATTCTCTAGGTAAGCGGATAGTCACTGCGGACGCAGACGGCACGCTCTGCTACTGGGATCCACGAAGCTCTTCCCCGGTCTTCAAGCTCACCTCCTCTGATGCGCGCTTCGACCTGGGCGGCATTACGTCTGTCGGGATCAATTTCACGTCGACAATCGCGGTCGTCGGTGGTATTGATGGTGGTGTCCGCGTCGTCAGTCTGAGTAAAGGTGACATTGTCGGCGCGCTTGCGGCACATAGTGAAGGCGAGAGTATCGAAGCGGTCGTGTTCGTGGACCTCACTGGCACAGGCGCCGGTACCGACATCGTCGTCACGGGGGCGACAGACGGGAAGATCTGCATATGGGATCTGGCCACAATGCGGCTACGAGCAAGTGTGAATCATGAGGTTCGTTCCGCCTTTCGGGCCTTGGCACTCCGAGTCTCTCTATGTTTCCTGTCGTTGATCGACGATGCACTGACGCTACACGTTACGCAGGATGCAGTGGTCTGCTTGTTGGCTCATCCCCCGCCCCAAAGCCACCTCATTGTTTCTGCATCTGCGGACAAAACACTACGAACATGGGACGCTCGGACAGGTACGCTTGTGCGGAGCCATAAGGGACATCACGGACCGGTGCTGGCGTGTGCCCTGGGGCTGGATGGGAAGGTGCTGGTGAGTGCAGGAGACGACGGCGTGTGCTTGGTGTTCGCGACAGAGTAAATAGTGTTTCTGGTACCTTGTAGGCTTGTACATCGAGAAGTTGTTGGAAGCAACGACCTTGACTCGGGCGGACTTTTTGCCGTCTGTCCAATCGCAGGGCGTCCCTACGAAGGCTGTGATTGGATGGAGAAGCAACAAGCCTCGATCGGATCTAAGATCCCCTTCTCAGTTAGGCAGGTCCTGTATTGAACGCTTACACTCGGTTGCCACAGCCAGCGTGCTCTTCGTCAGCTCACGGTCAGCTGCAGCCTTCCTTCTTGGAAACTTACTCATCCTGCTTCGGAGCTATGATTGTTGGGAGGGTGGGGGGCTACAGCGCTTTCCCTGCTACGGCTTTCGGCATTCTACGGCGAAAGTGCGGTGGTGATTGATGCTTGATCAGTGTGTCAAAGGAAAGCTCTGTTAGACGTCCTGCGAGCACTGAGCAAAGAAGGCACATCCGGGTAGGTTATCAACCAGGTACATAATGAACCCGAAAGCTGTACTACTAGTTCATCCGGACTAGCAACGGATGGTTACCATAGCTGTCCTGCATTCGCATCCATACCAACCTCCGATGGTCATCATGCACGTACGATCAACACGCATTCCTCGGACTTGGTTTATCAATGCTTATAAAACACGATGGCTGCTGACCAGAGCTCTTCCAAGCCCTGGTGGTATTCGTATCTCGGAACCTGCTTTTCTTCGTGGATTTGTCTTTATACAGAGCAGGGCTCGCACTCGTTTTACGCTCCATTCTCAATCTTCGTCTCTAGCTCTTCCTTAGCGCAATGAAGGTCTCCGCTGTTTTTGTGTGTCTTGCGGCCATTCTCAGTACCGGCGTCGCGGACGCGGCACCCCTCCGACAGCGCTCGCTCGTCTATGCTCGGAATAATAAAGTAAAGATGATGAATGGGCAGAAGGCCAACTCGTCGTCGTCCTCGTCGGCAAAGGGCGCTGTTTACTGTGAGTCCCAGTCCAAGTGTCTCGTGTTTTCCTGATGCAGATTCTTCGCAGTCATGACCAATGACCCCAAGGAGAACTTCATTATCGCCGCTGACATCGGTTCAGACGGCAAGCTGGTACGCTGTGCACTGCCCTATAATCTGTCATTTATCAATGTTTTCGTTGCAGACACTCAACCGTGCAGTCTCTAGCAGAGGTCGTGGATCTCACGGTCAGACCAGTCCCAATGGCCCAGACGCCTTATTCTCCCAGGGCTCAGTCAAGGCATCTGCAAACGGCAAGATCCTGGCTACAGTTAATGTAATTAGGCCACTACCTTCGACCGCTCGAGTCTGTGCTAACACTCATTGCCGTTCAGCCTGGTTCCAATACGGTCTCGGTGTATTCTATCAACGAGAATAACCCTTCCGAGATCAGTCTCATCGGCGACCCGGTGTCTAGTGAGGGTGAATTCCCGATGTCCCTTGCGATCAACAGCAATGGGACTCAGGTGTGCGTTCTCAATGGCGGGACGGTTAACGGTGTAAAGTGGGTACCTCTTCTACTACGTACGTCGCGGACACCTACTCACCTCGCGTCATTGCAGCTGCTACAAGGTGGACAAGGACGTCGGTCTCACTGCCGTTCCCAACACACTGCGGTCTCTCGGCATCAATCAGACGACACCCGCTACCGGCCCCGCAGGCACAGCATCCCATGTCATCTTCAGTGAGGACGGCAAGTCTCTCATCGCCTCCATCAAGGGCACCCCGCCAACGCCCGGCTTCCTCGCCGTCTGGGACGTCAACTCCGACGGCTCGCTATCACAGGACTTCAAGAAGGTCGCCCCCGCGAGCGGTGGCCTGCTGCCCTTCTCGATGACGGTCATCCCCGGCAAGAATGCGATCCTCGCGACGGACGCCGGTCTCGGCTTCGACGTCTTCGACTTTAGCAGCGGGAATAAGAGCTCCGCAGTGCCGATCCAGGGCCAGTCGGCGACCTGTTGGTCGAGCTTCAGCAAGAAGACCGGCAATTTCTATCTCACTGACATCGGCACTGCCACGGTCACGGAGGTAAATGTAGACGACAACCTCAAAGGGTCAATAGTCAAGGTGGGAGGCTCGAGAATTCCCACTACATCGATTCCGAACGCTCACCACCGTCGTTATGTCAGCAATACCCTCAGAAAGCGGGCTCCGCTACCATTGACAACGACATTGCAAGCATTGGAAATAATGAGTGAGCCGTGATGCCTTTGTGATGCCAAACAATGGTCACTTACCAAAGGTGTTCCCTGTAGCTTCTTGTACGTTCTCGCCCCCAACGCCACGCAGATCGACGTCTTGTCGCTCGACGGTGCAGGCCAGGCCAAAAGCATCCAGACCCTGGACATTGCGGGGCCCGCCAAGGCAGCCGGCCTATCAATCGGTGAGTGTCCCTTGGGAAGGGTGGCTCTCGTCACTGACGATCGGCGAATCAGATCCCTTCAACCTGCAGGGCATGACGAGCTTCGTCAAGAGCGGATAGGAAATGCGCATCAGGTAATGAGGGCCACTGAGGGGCTTCAAGCTACGACAGGATCTGTCGGCCACATATGATTCATCCGCTAGATTGCATACCCTAGGATGAAATTGAGTCGATGGAACATATTGTTGTATCAGTTTTCCTGCGTGCGGACATACAAGGTCTCTTCTCTCGCAGCAGACTCAGGTGAATTCGTAGATGCACTAATACATTGATATCCAAGGTATATTCTACATACATTACTTCAGATCATAATGCAGCACTATAACGCTGGACCTACCGGTAAATTAGAGGTAACATAAGGCCAGACATGGCTAACAGCCGCAGATCATATCATATCCCACTCATCCCAAATTTCGCGGTTTGCCAGAGTTGGCGCCTGCCCAGGGGTCTCTATCTCCGCGGTAGGAGTCAAGTCGACAATCTTCTCACTTGTACCTTCTGCATCGTCTTTGGTGCCGCGCATGACCACGAGAATGGGATCGCTCCGCTTGTATCCGGTGTACACCAGCCGAATATCGCTCCCTTCTATCACCTGCACCAAGCGTCCGGTATGGATATCCCGAATCTCAACGAACTGAGAGGAAAACAGCAGGATATGATCGCCTCTGTAGGCAAAGGACGTGGCTCTAGTCTCCCAACGGAGGAAACCCGCGCGGCGACCCGGCTCACCGTGTCTGGTAATATAGCAACCCAGATCTAAGGTAACTCTCAGTCGTACGTTGCACGCCTACCGGTGGAGACATACCATCATATACAACCAATAGTTCTTGTGAGCTGCATCGAATGATACCCAGAGGTCGCGCAGCGTCACAACGCTGCTTTAGTGTGATGACAGGTAGATTTCCATATGCCTGGGAGAAGTCAGGGATTGCTGATAGAGGGGCGTTCGGACTGTAAGAAGTACATCAGTCGCCTTGAAAGGCACAAAAGATGATCAACGTGCGTCTTTGGATCATAAATCAAGATGTTCTTATCAGTACACACTGCCAGAGTCTTGGCGAGGGGAGTCACGTCGTGCGTGTCTTTGGGGATGCTGAGAGACTTTGCGAGAATAGCATCAGCGAGAAATTCTGTGGGACAACAGGAACGGTGGTAAGGGCTCACCTCGTAGATCGGACGGAATGACAACGCTTCTACGGACGGATTGTGCCTCCGCGGAGTAATGTTGACCCCAGGATCGACCACTTCGACCGTATGAAGGGTCGTTTGCAATAGGAGTGTCCGTACCGCGTAGAAAACTAGCAGAGATCATAAGTCAAACAAGATCCATATTAGAATGGGCACCATGCTTACCTATGGTCCTTTGATTGAAGATAGCAACGCGGAAGAGGACAACATTCCCTTTATCACCACATACTTTCTGCCGTGAAGCTTCGAGCCCCTGAGGAGATGCCTGTCCTTGACTGACGCGCACTATCATATCCAGGGAATAGCTCCATAACGTGGACTCGTGGTGGATGATGAATTGATTGAAATCTTGCAATGCGACTACTGATGTAGGATTGAAGCAGGCAAGAACCTTGCGGAAAGCTCCTACACCATAGTTGAACCCGGGTTGACCATCAGCTATGAGCTTCTCCTTACCTGCTGTTCCAGCCTTCGCTACCGGAGCGAGATAGATCCCCGTCGCACACCCTACTGCAAGATATTTCCGACCCATACTGACTAAGAGTAGTCTGTCAGAGTCGGTGAAGCATAATCAATACGACGGAAACAAACCGAAAGATGCAGCGGCAGTAACTTTCCCCGTAAATTTCGTCCCTGAATTATATGGTATACGGGGCGATATCACACGAAACGATCCGTCGTCAAGGGTGACCGGTGCATACCACTGGGCATACGACGTTAGTCGCTAGAGGTGCCTAAACGTATCTCCTCATCACGAACCATGTTGGCTTCCTGTCTGGCCTTCCTAACAGCGAGCGCGTCGATCAGTGCGGCGTGCCACTTGCGTCGGGATGCCTCAGAGTCGGCATAGAGGGTATACCGGCGCGAGGACTTGGAGGACGCATGATAGACAGTGAAAGGGTACACCGATCTGTAAGTGGGCTTTAATGCTTCCAGTATGCCTCCCTCCTCCGATCGCTCTTTGCGGCTCTCGGGAGGGCTGTTGAAAGACCCCAGACGCAGGTATTCCAAGGGTATTGGCTAGCCATCTCGTTAAAACGCCAATAACTTCCCAAAGAAGAACATCCTACCCGCGACATGATTAGGTGACGGACTGTCCCATTGCGTAATTCTTCTTTCGTCAGGAGCACTGCAGATATGTAAGGCCGGGGTCTCATGTTGTCATGGTATGGGACCTACAATAATTATCAAGCAAAGCGACGAACAAGTCATTCCACCCCGACCAATCGACTTCCGTGCGTTGCCTCCGTGCAAGAGTGCCTTGATGGATCAAAGACCTGCTCTCATCGTAGAGATCCATGTCCTAGGCAAGCGTCATACAGCTGGATTGGCAGGGAGACTCGAGAATGCTCACCACGATCTCCCCCTTGAAGTATACTAGACTCTCGCATAATGACCAGAATTTCACCTTACCCTCAGCAGCTTCTATTCCAGGTTCGGTGCTCTTAATGAAGTCCGTCAGGATACCCAATATCAATGGTATGGTTTCTTGATCTGGATGATCGAGTTCTGTATATTTGAGTACTTGTTCCAGCAGAAGTTTCAAACGGGGGAGGCGGATGATAGGTCGAGATATGAAATCCATCAAATCGCGCTTATACGTTTTCGGATCTCTGGACGCTTGCCGTATGAAGTAGTCATACTCCTGGTTTCGCCTAAGCTCTGACCGATGCCGTCCTTCGGACAAAGGGTAGTGCTTGATATATGTCTCGTACTCGTTCTGGAACAGGAGGCAAGCTAACCGACAAAAGTAAGCTTGGAATCGTATGGAGATGAAGAATGATGCAACGGACTATCCAGTATAATATCGGATATACTTTGTAGGAGGGGATGCTGCTCTCTCTGGCGCTGAAAGAGATCACCGAGCATCCGCTGGTGGTGGGCCAGGATTTCATCCAGATTGTAAAACACTTCCTTGATGAAGCCGCGAAGACGTTCTCTAGGTATTATAGGCGGTTCCGAGTTAACCAGAGGCTGGATATAAACCTGGAACGACGATTAACATTAGTACGTAACACTCACACAGCGTTCGGTACCTCAGAGACAAGTCGCAGGCTGTCGACATAGTCGGCTTCAGTCTTGATGATCTCAAAGAGGACTGATTGTCGGTGGACCTCTTTCTTTCCGAGCGCTTCACGCGCTTCTGGTGGGACGAGGCGGTACCACTCTCGATCTGACTCGGGCAGCTCACCGGACTGAAATCGTCGTAGACCCTCTTCTGCATCAAGTCTATATAATACTTTACATTAATTGGAGCATCTAGTGGACATCGAAAGGGTGACACACGTCAGATTTGAGAGCTCAGCCGACAGACTATCAACCGAGTCGAGGGGTGTCAACTAAGGACGATCGATCGTACTCGTCGCATGACTAGCGATGACAATAGTTTTATTCACCTGTGGACTAAACTCTACCTCTGAAGACGCTATCGAAGGAGCCCGTACAGGACTTGAAGGAGTTGGGTAGGGACCAGGACCAAGGTCGCTCTGGGATGCGCGATGCCTGGGATTCAGCGAGGACCGCCGAGAACCTGACCGGTAAACGCGAGCTTCGGGGAAGACAGGGGCTGCGTCGAGCTCATATGCACTGGCCGCCCGGCTGCGAGGACGTGCAGGTACGCTCAGCCGAGGATCGAGGGGCGTATTCGGGGACAAGAACATGTCCCGACCGTCGCCCTCCGCATTAACGTCCCTCGCGGTCGGACTGTCGAGCTCGAATGCATACGGCGACCACGCAGACGGCGCTGCAGGGCTTGCTGGACGCGCGGCGCTGGGCGCGATGCTAATGCGCGGGTGCGGGCGTGCATTCGGATGATTGTAGGAGGAGGGCATCTGTTGACGCTTGTTTACCGCCGGATGCGCCCATTTTCCAACTTCAAGTCCCTCCCATTACACCATCCATTACACTCTCCTGCCGCTGTTCTCTGTCCCTCTATAGTTCGCTGCAGCAGGGATATTCCTGGTGAGCGGCATCCGCAGGCGTCACTGGAGGCCTCTCTTTCACCGTCAAGAACGCGTGCAGAGCCAATGACATCGTGGACGTAGAGAAGGGACGCGTATTACGTCGGGTTTATTGCATTCTAGGACGCGCAAACTCGTGCATCCCCAGGGTCAGTCCTCATATGCAGCTCTTCTTATAACTGGAGGCGCACTCATTCATGCGCAGTATCCCCATGGTTGAAGAGAGGAACGACTCCTTCGAGGAGTCCGAGTCGCTTTTTGGCTCGCCTCCCCCGTCTCCTGGGAGGCGCAGTTCACCGGGACTAGCCCTCCCCGGTGCTGCGAGTTCTACAGACAATGTGGGGACCATTGCACTTCCTGGGCCTCATGCATATTCTGAACTACCAGTACATCCACCAGACTCACTTCTGAGTGTTGATAACCGTGCTGCCCGTCCGGTGCAAGTACCTCCGCCACCGCGCCCGCAGCAACTACAAGCGATGGATCCGGACGTGGGTCGACGCTCCACGTCGGCCACTCCTGGTCTTGCTGGAAGGCCGCGAAAACCGTCGGACAAGGGCAAGCAGAAGGAAGTACGGTCTCGCACCGGCACCCCTCGACCAACGCCTCCCCCTATTCACATGCCTGACCCCGGTGCGCCTCCGCCACCAAACTTTCTCCGCAATCAGCAAGCTCTGTTAGGCTTGGCTGGGCTAGTCGGTGGTGTCAATCCTGCCAATCTCAACCGGAGCACTGCGGGGTCCGGGTCGAGTTCTAAAAATCCCATCATCGTCGAAGAGGGCCATGAGCCACCGTCTATCGCACAGCATTCCCGTCTGCCTCGTATCGACCCCTCCCAGCTGCCGACTCCCTCCACTGATGCGATCCTTGACACCATGATCAAGCAAAAAAATATATTCCCCGTCCTCAGTTCGATCTTGAAGCTTATCTCGTCCGCCGCTACACCTGCAGCTCCCTATTACAATCCATACCAGTACAGTTATGCGCATTCACCCTCTCCTACCCCTTCTGCCGAAAACGATGGCCCGCCCCCCGCGAAGCGGAAGAAGGTCACCAAAGTCCCCGCAGGCGCCTCCAACTGGGACGTTCCCTTCCCTCTGGACAATGACGAGGGGTCTCAGGAGTATCTAGCGAGGTGGGAGCGTGCGCGAACGAAGCAATTGGTCGTGCAGCTCGTCAATCTGATCAAGAGCGCGGCGCACAAAGCGGCTACGAAGGCGTATATGCAGAAGGTGAACCAGGCGCAAAAGGATCGTTCGCCGGCTCCGCCGTCGTCTGATCCTAATGTCATGGGCCACTACCGACCTGCTACCATGTTCTACGGAATGGAGCTTGAAGGACAGGCCCCAGCGGCGGGGTCGGGCGCTGTGGCGGGGGCACCAACGTCGCCGGGGGAGACAGCGGACTTGCAAGCCATGTTGGCCGATGTGAGTAATGGTAACGACGCAGTCAGGAGCACTACCCAGGGGTCGGCGACTGATCCCTCCTCCACGAGCGACACGATCTCGTACGACCAGCTCATCGCTTCATTACTCTCAGCTGCACCCGCATCGACCGATTCGTCCGCTGCAGAAACGAATACGGTGCCGCTCGAGTCGCTACCGAATGCGTCGTCCACTGCGGACGAGGGTTCGGTCGATATAGAAGGGTGGATGTCCTTACTTCAGTCCCTGCCATCCGTGAACAGTGGTGTTGACTCTCAGGGAAGCTCTGAGTGTTCTTCCGCCTCCCAAGGTTCCCATTACACTATCAGCAATGGCGCACAAACTCGACTTTCCAGCACCCCTGTTGCATCCGTCTCGTCCTCTCAATCGTCTTCCGACCTGGCCATTGATCCGTTCTTGCTCGCTCTATCTCAAGTGACCCCTAGTCAGCCTCAGGGACTACCCGATGCGTCACAGCTCCCTGTGCTCTCTCATTCCCCTGTCGCCTCCGCAAGTTCGGTCGCCGGTCCACCTACTCCTCCAAGCTGGGACGCTGGCACTTTTACTGACTCAAGCGGTCTGACAAAACCTACTGGTACGTTCATCCCTGGAAATATTTTACCCACCTCGGAAGACACTCTAATGCTCGGCTACCCAGGCGACGATCCCATGGCTGCCGCTACCATGCTTCTACAACTCGCGTCTGAACCGTCCTCTCAGCCGAGCCAGCAATCTCCTATTCAGCCTTCGATGCAAAATATCCCAAGTCATATACTACAATCCACAGCCGGCAGTCAAGCCAATTTATCATCCGCTACCCCAAATACTTGTGGTGTTGTCCCATATGCGCCTACGCATCCCTCCCCCGCCAATGCTGCTGCACCCGGGCCGTCCTCTCTCCCCGCGCGTCGCGTTGGCCGGCCACCAGTACCTAGCGCGAAGAAAATAGTCAAGGAGGATATCATCCTTCGGTCGAAGGAACGTCGGAGACAGCTGTTGGCGGAGATAGAGAGAGCGAAAATCCAGCTCTGGGAGACAACGCTGGAGCAGGGCGTGCTGACGCATCTGATCAAGGACAGTAGCTAGTCTCAATGTCTGTCTCATCATGAGCTGAATGTATATGTGGTAGTCAGTGAATGCACAGTGGTATAAGATTGACGTATTGTGATAGTGTCGGGTGCAGGCCCGCGTGACAGTTCCCCAAAGGGACTGACGGTGAGCACCCGTGTCGAGTTCAATGCACTCTGGAACACTCTCCGTGGGCGGCTCCGACAATGTCCTGCAGTACAACTCTTGCTCACTCGTCCATGCACATTATCACTATGAGAGAACTTTGACCATCCAAGCCGACGGGACTCGGACGAGCCAGTGGCTTCCTGGCTTCCAGTGTTTCACTAGGACCGTCGTCTTCGTCCTCGTCCTACGGATTGCATCGTTCCACGTTCTGGACCTCATCCATGTCCTTAACTATCGCTAAGCACACCAGGCCCCCGATCCTGATCTTACCCGTCCCGTTCAAGACTCTTAGTGCATCTGTTGCTACTGCTCGTGGTAGCTGCGGAGGTTTGTTGACATTACACGCTCGCTTCGTCTTGTACTGCCGAAATGGAACGGAGTGCTGGACCAAGAGGTGGTAAGTTCTCGAGCTCGTAGTCGATCGACCCTCCAGCTGTCCACATTCTCAATCCCGCCTCGTCGAGCCTCCTCCGTGACTTTCGGATACTGATTAGAATCGACTGAACTAGCATACTGAATAGTCCCGCCCATCTCAGCCGGAGCCCTCCGGCATCGTGCTCCAAAATTGTTATTGCGAAAGAGAGCTGCCGGTCACTGTCCATCACACCGCCTTTGCATCTGGCCTGTTGGTCCTTCTCTATTTCCGACTCCCTCCGCTGGCTTCATCATCGACGCCAGGCGAATGAAACATTCCCAGTCAGTTCAATATTGAGTTTCATGTCCTCTGCAGCTGCACATGCTTCTCCCCATTCTGTCCAATATCAGCCGCACCTTCATGTTTAACTTCTGCGACTTTTATGCGAAAGCTGCTTCCCTTCAGCCCTCTCAGTTATTCCGCTAATCCTGCCGTGCTTATAAGCATCGGAGGATTAGCGAATTGAGTGACAAGTCGCTTCCCCTCCCTCGTCACCCTGAAGGTCTGCAAGGCCGTGCGGGCACCTGGGCCGTCCTATTGCTTTTGGAGGACGAGGGTTCTCCTGGATATATTGTGAGGTGAGTAAGTGCGCGAATGAAGCAATTGACCGTTCAGCTCGTCAATCTTATCAAGAGCGTGCGACGCACAAGTGCAGAAGACGCAGAAAGTCCCTGCGCCACCTCCGCCGCTGTCAGGTTCTACATCACTTGGTCAGTACCAACCTCCTACTGTGTTTTATAGATGGAGCTAAATAGCATAGCCAGGAGCCGAGTCATCATCATCGCGAGAAGCAAATGTCTTGGAGTGAGGGCAGTGGACTTGCAGACTACACTAACGAATCTCCGCGGCAACGGCGCACGAGTCAGGGGTGCACCCGAGGGGCGGGGACGACTGATCCCTCCATGACGGCCACGATCTCGAATGACCAACTCATTGCCGGTTTTAACAGCTGCCCGCCTCGACCGACTTGTCTGACAGAGAGTGAATCATCATTACTTGAGTTGCTGCCAAATACATATGGCCCGAGAGAGGAGACTGCTCTCAATATCAAGGATGTGTATCTATAATACTACCAGTATATTTTCCGATACAGAAGTTGCCCGTACCCTGTCTGCCCATTGAATAGTCTCCTGATTCAGGAGGAATGAATAAAAATGCTGCCAGAGAGTACTGGTTGACAATATAAGTTGGTGATCTAATATTGTGGCACCTATCACCATCCAAATAATGTGGCCAATGTAAAGTCAATTCTCATACTGCATCTTCAGAATATCATCAAGGCTCTGGAGGCACCGGGCTTGACCACGCCTGTCACCAACTAGCTTGAACAGCTTTCTGGCCTCCTGAAGCTTTTCCACAGCCTCACTCCATTTCTGCTGGCTCTCTAGAACAACACCAAGGCACATGAGGCATTGGGCTAAAGCAAGTTTGTCTCCGATTTGTCGGAACTCCGCCCTGGCCTGCTCAAGCATTTTCACAGACTCAGGATATCCACCCTGCATCCATAGAATATCACCAAGACTCCGGAGGCATTGGGCTTGACCTAGTCTGTCACCAACTTGCTGGAACTGCTCTCTGGCTTGCTGAAGCTTCTCCACAGCCACAGGGTATTCCTCTTGCATCTTCAGAATATCACCAAGGCTCTGGAGGCACTGAGCTTGACCAAGTCTGTCACCAATCTGCTGAAACTGCTCTTTTGCCTGCTGAAGCTTCTCTACAGCCTCACAGTATTCACTTTGCATCCACATAATATTCCCAAGGCTCCGGAGGCACTGGGCTTGACCAAGGCTGTCACCAATTTGTTGGAATTGTCCTTTGGCCTGTTGGAGCCTTTCCACAGCCTCAGAATATTCACCTTGCACCCACAGGATATCACCAAGGGTTTGAAGACACTGGACTTGACCACTTCTGTCACCGATTTGCTGGAACTCCTCTCTGGCTTCCTGAAGCTTTTCTACAGCCTCAGGATATTCATCTTGCATCCACAGTATATCACCAATGCTTTGCAGACATTGGGCTTGACCATATCTGTCACCAACCTGCTGAAACTCCTCTCTGGCCTTCTGAAGCTTTTCCAGCCTCAGGGTATTCAGCCTGCATCCGCAGAATATCCCCAATGTTCTGCAGGCACATGGCTACTCCCTGTTGATGCTGGCATTCTGCATACCTGTTCATTGCTGCATATGCTTGAACCTGTGCCTTGGTATAGTTGTACGTGAATCTGAGTATCAATCCTGCCAATCTTTGACAGTCTGCTTGGAAGACTCTATCATCCAGACTCATTGACATTGGAATGATCAGATCAAGTAGTTCTGTGGTAGGTTTGTGGTGAAAAAGGAACCAGGACATCTCATAAGCTGCATGCAGTAGCTCTGAGGAGAGGCCACCTTGTCTTTGGGTTGCCTGCTTGACCAGTGCAATAATATTGCCAGACTCACTCATCAGGTGAGAGTCAATGCCATTTGGGTTCTTTGGATCATACTTGCTGATCAGTGTGATGTAATACTTCTCCAAGGCTTCCCTGTGAATTTGATGCAATGGATACTTTTTCAAGACATAATGCCGAATAGGGGATAGGGTATTTATGCTCCCACCTGATTCTTGAACCAAGCCCACTGCCTTCAGTGCCTTGAGTCCTTCATACCTGCCTTCCATGTGGGAAACCATATCTTGCAGGCTCTGCTGTTGCTGCTGCTTTGATAAGGCAAGGATCCCATCTGGAAGATATGATATAAGAGCCAGGAGGTCTATAGCTGATGTGGCCTTCTGGATTATCTTGCTTTTGAGGGATAAGTCAATTGACACTTCAAGATTGTTATTCTTCTCATCAGCTGCACCATGTTGGAGTAAGGATGTCTTCATCTCCTCCCACTGTACTATGAGGCTTTCCACAGATTCAGATTGTGCCAGATGTGACACAAGGGTGACTGCAAGTGGGATACGGTCCAGGCCATCCAATAGGCTATCCAAGGCTTGAATATCTTCACACTTCTGATTAAAGTGAAAAAAAA
This sequence comes from Gloeophyllum trabeum ATCC 11539, assembly GCF_000344685.1. Taxonomy (NCBI): domain Eukaryota; kingdom Fungi; phylum Basidiomycota; class Agaricomycetes; order Gloeophyllales; family Gloeophyllaceae; genus Gloeophyllum; species Gloeophyllum trabeum. The sequence continues at coordinate 818,717 of NW_006920418.1, read as the reverse complement.
TCTTCTTTGATGCTGCCATGGATAAAGGCTCCAGCTTCAGAAGCTGGCACCATAAAGCCTCCACAGGAGCAAAGTCTCCCCTCATAGTGATCATGACAGTCACTTGGGGAACTGCAACTATCCTCCTGAGGACTTCACCTACACCCTGGCTATTGCCTTCTTGATATGGTGTCTCGAAGTTATCCAGAGCAAGCAATAGCCTCGGAACACCCCTCAGAAAGATGTCTAGGCTAGTCAGAATATCCTCACCATCCCCCTTGTAGATTGGGAAGACAGTGATGATATGGGACACCAATAGATCAGCACTAGCAGCTGAATCACAAGGAACAAAGTAGATTTGCTCCCCAAAGGCATCCTTGATATCTTGATGATGCAGAACAGCTAGGGCCAGGGATGTTTTACCCATGCCACCAGGGCCAAGTATTGCAAGATTGGATTGTGGTTGAGACCAGGAGGATAGAATCATTTGTACAGCTTCTGAGACCTCCCTCTCTCTGCCGTGAAAGGCAGATGGCATGGGAGGGGGAGTTCTGGATAGGAATAGGCTATGAAGCCATTAGCGAATGCCTGCACCTGAAGAGAACAGACTCACTTGGGAGTGTTCTGAAGCTGATCACACTCTGAGCACGAGTCACAATTCTACAAGCACTGTTTAGGCATACCTGAGCAGAACCAGTAAGGACATCTAATGTTGTTCTAACATAGGTAATGTCACTTCCTATCTTTGCAAGCCCAATTTGCAGATCTATCAAACCACTCTCCTATACAAGCTATATCAACATGAATGACTTATATGGATAGTCCTGGATATACCATGAAAAGCTGGCGAGTGTCACTCAGATATTGGTTCCACCTGGAGATTGCATCTGAGTCGGACTTCCCGGCCAGAAACCGTTTCAGCCATCTCCGGCTTTTCATCTGTTCCATATCACAGCATATATCTGACAACTTACTAGTATACTGTGAGGAGTGCAATGTCAGATAAACCATCAACAAGGACTTACGACTGGAACATGCCAAGCTGCGACTGCAATTCACGGTTGATATCCCCCGCGTTCTTGCCCTTCAGGGTTTCTGCTACGTTCAGCATTATGTGGGCAGCTCTCTGCGCGACTTCCTCGCAGTTATGTTGGTTCTTCTTGGTGAGCTGAAATATAATTGAGACACGCATTAGCCCTCGGCTTGAGAGAATACGGGCAATCACGTACCTGCGCTGCCTCGACAATCTTGATCGCCATCTGCAGTCCGCCCTTCACGAAAGGCGTGTTTGTCGCGTCCGCGACCGTCGAGGTCACGTCCAATGTCTTCTGGAGGGCATCGAGTGCCTTCTCGCCCTTGCTTGGTCCCTCGTGAGCTCGCCTTGGGGCCATCGTCGCGAGTGGTCAAGAGGCAAGCCACCCGAGGACGCGACTGATGCTGTGCATTGTTGTGCACGTGAATGTCTCCTTGTCCTCGAGCTCGTCAACCAAATGAACGATATGATTTTCCGGAGTCGCAACGTACGCTCACTGAGATTCCCGCCGTAGCGAAGCGGCAAGATGTATACAAGTCCCGTAACAAGGTATGAGATGAACGGTCAAAGGGGAAAGGGGGCGGCAATGAGCAATAAATGCGAGGCATGTCTGCTGATACCTTGCGTACATCTTGGAACTCCAGTCCACTACCCACTGGATCCGCTCTCGTCCTCCCGTACAATCAAGCACAGGATCTCGTACAGCTATCCGGCCCTCCAGAATGCTCATTAGCACGGACCTTAATACAGCTGAGGACAGCTGTCATCTGTCCCGGGCGCGATAGCCTCGCCGCCAGAATATACACACCGGACACGCGATGACGGTCATACCGATGTATATCATACATCCAGAGGATGGCGCATTGAGCAGACCGAGCGTATGCCTGCTGCAGTTCGTAGACTCGCACGAGGGAAATGGGAGGAGACCGAGCTCGCCGATACACGCACGTGATCCTCGCGACATCCGCGACGCGTCCAACTCACCCACCGACGCCCACCATGGCCTCCGACGCCTCCCGCCCGACCCTCTCAAGTCTTGAAAACGAACGCGGAACACGCCGCGAGAAGGTCAAGAACGCGCTGCAGGAAGAGGAGGACCCGCTCGCGACATATCTCCAGTTCATCAAGTGGACGGAAGAGAACTACCGCGGCGAGCTGCTCGGACAGTCCGGCCTGCTCGTCCTGCTGGAGGAAGCGTGCCGGACCTTTATTGACGATGCGAGCTACAAGTGCGATCTCAGGTACTTCAAGATATGGGCGCGGTACGCCAGTCTGGTCGAGAAGCCGTCGGCGGTATACTCTTACCTCCTGGACAAAGAGATCGGGGTAGTCTTTTCGCAACTGTACGACGAGTATGCTTTGCAGTTGGAGAGGGAACGACAGTACGTTGTTTGAATCGTCTCTCAGAGCGTGTACTGACCGCGTACAGGTATGCCAAGGCCGAAGAGATCTACCAGAAAGGGATCAAACGCCGTGCAAGACCCATGGAACGACTACGCAAGAGCTACGAAGAATTTCAGAAACGATCAGCGAGTACGCCACGAACGGCACCTCCCAAGCTGCGCCAGCCCCGCTGCAAGTGGGCAGCTGAAGACGAGGCGCTCCGCCAGCACCCCCTGCGAAACATTAAACCCTCATCCTCGTTGCCATCTCTCCTGTCCTCGTCTTCCTCCGCCGCCCCCGAATCCTCAAACTCGATGTTCATACACCCCACGTGCACGGCAGAAGCACGCTACAAGGTCATGACCGCCCCTCCGCCTGAAGGGAAACGTCCCGAGAAACGGCGCTTCAACTTTGACCTGCTCTGGACGAAAGAGGGTGTAGAGTACAGCATCCAAGAGGCCAGGGCGCGCTCAAAGGGCCTGCTCAACAAGAAATGGGACCCCGATCCCGTCTCGATACAGCGCGTGCAGTTCAACGACGACGGGCAGAAGACCTCGCGGGGGTACACCACCACGGGCCGAAGGCTGCTCACAGCCGGAGAACCTACTGTTACCATCAACACCAAAGAAGCGTTGGCAGATGTGTTTGGCATGTACAATTCCCCGGAGAAGTCGATGCGGTTTGCGAACGTCGCCGGGAGTAAGCACGCGCCGGTCAAGAAGATCGAGCCTATGGCGCCGCTTGTCTTTTCCGCGGGTCAATCGCGGTCGACTACTAACGAGAACCCAATGCCACATGCAAACGCTCCAGCGAGGACGCCTCGTAGGTGTTTCGCCCTGCCTATGATATAAGTGTCTGATTTGAGCCTCTCTAGTGCAAGCATTCCGACCTTTCACAGACGAGAATGCAGACGCAGACCTTCCCCGGAGCCGCGCTACATCGGACGAAAATTCCGGAGCACATCCCAAGACGCCAGGTCAGTGACATACCGTGGATGTCAACGGTCAAACGAGTACTGACGCCCCGATGGCATCACAGTATTCCGGCCGTTCGTCGAGGAGGAAAAGGTGAACAACGCCAGGCCAGGTGAGCAAATGCAAGTGTCTCGCGAGAAAATGACTGATTTCTCGGTGGCACGACAGCTTTCCGGCCTTTCTTGGAAGAAACTGCCAAGAGCAGCACTCCAGGTGTCTTCAAGGTGCGTCTTTCGCCGACTGGGATGGCACATATCATATAACAACGGTGAACTCCTTAGACCCCAGATGCGGGTAGGCGAGCCTTGGCTATGAAAGATAGCTCCGCCTCGAAGGACGGTCGGGACGAGAACGCGCCTGCGCTGAGGGTACCAGTCTTCAAGCCTCTTTCTGAACAAGCCATTGTCTTTAGGCCGCCTAGCGTTGAGGAGAAGCCGGCCTTGGGCGGCACTTCGATTGCAGCGACAAAGCTGCCTTCAACAAGCCAGGCCTTCACGCCCTTCAGGGAAGCTAACGGGCCTGGTCGGGTGTTCAGCCGTCCCTCGGAGAACGCCTTTGTGCCTAAGCGGAGCGTCCTTGGCGAGAAGGCTGGAGATAGGCTCGATGAAGTTCCACCGAGTAACCGCCTACCGTTGCGGCAGGCTTTCACACCGTTCGTAGAGGCAGATCCTGAAGACAACTGGGATCCTAGCGAAGACAGCTGGGACGACGAGGAGCAGGAGCAGGCAGAGTTCCAGCCGGCGGAGGAGGACGAGGGTTTCTCCTCTAACCCTACGGAAGACGAGGAAGAGAACTACGAGTATCAGGAGGAGCTCGAGCCGTACCACACGAGGGAGGCGCCCCTTGGGGGCCGCTTCGGCAGCTTCGATATTATGACGCCCATCACGGAACGCACGTACGAGTTCACCATGAGCACGCGTGCGTTCACGCCGACCTCAACCGCGGAAAGAGCATTTCTGGAGGAAGATGCTCACGACGCCGCTGAGCAGCTAGCTGAAGAGCTCCGAACAGAACGGGAATGGGCGGAATACCGAGAGGCGTCGGTTCCCCACAACGGCACTGCTCCCGAAGAAGAGCAGCACAGATACAGCTCTTTAGGCGAAGAGAATGTTCCTCCTTTCCGAGTCTCTGACGGTCACACTATACCTCTACCACCGAACCAGGTGTTCACGGCTCCAGAACCGCCTCTCCCGCGGCAGATGGGCCGCCTCAGCCTGTCCGACACTCTGCTCACCGTGTCGTCGTTTGTCCCGCCAAATCCCTGCAATCCGTTCGACCCGGACATCATTCAGACCCTGCTGGGCATAAGCCCTCGTGACGCGTCCTGCCATGACTTGAAGCAGGAGAATGCTGGGCAGCTAGAGAAGTTGCAGAAATTCGCCGAGAAGCGGCAAAGAAGAAGCAGCGGCAACACCAGCGGAAACACTAGTCGACTAGCGGACACCCTGGACGTCTTCGACCTGCGCATTGCGGACAGTCGGTTCGAAGTAACCCACAAACTAGGCGAGGGCGGCTTCGGAGCAGTTTTTGCCGCCAAGGACATATCTTCGAGGACTGACGATGACGACTTCGAGGACGACGATGAAGATGCTTCTCTATACGCTATCAAGGTAGTCAAGCCGCGAAATCTGTGGGAATACCACATCTTGCGGAGGATCCATCGCACGCTGTCTCCCCGGTTGAAATGTTCCGTAGTTCAAGCACACGCCCTCTACGCTTTCCACGACGAGAGCTATTTGATCCTTGATCTCTGCCCTCAAGGGACTCTACTAGACGTGGTCAACAATGCCAGCAAAATGAGCGTGTCTCAACAGGGTGCCTGCCTTGACGAAGTCCTGGTGACCTTTTTTAGTGTCGAATTGATACGCCTCATCGAGGGAATGCACAGCGCTGGTATCATCCATGGAGACCTAAAGATAGACAACTGTCTCCTCCGTCTGGAAGACGCGCCTGGCGGTCTATCAGCTTGGTCTACCATCTACCAACCATCTGGAAAAGATGGCTGGGAATATAAGGGCATCAAGTTGATCGATTTCGGACGCACCATTGATACACAAGTATTCCCGGCAGGCCAGCAATTCATAGCTGACTGGCCTGCGGACGCCCGAGATTGCTTCGAGATCCGGGAGAACAGGCCATGGACCTACCAGACGGACTACTTCGGTCTGGCTGGAATAATATATTGTCTCTTGTTCGGGAAATATCTGGAGAAGGCCGCTATAGTCCCCGTAGACGATGCGGCGGGACAAGAGGGCTGCCGATACAAGCTGTCCACTCCCTTCAAGCGCTACTGGAACACTGATTTGTGGAGTCGTCTGTTCGACCTTCTGCTGAATCCTTGCTTCGTTCGCGAGGACGGTAAACTGCCACTCTGCGAGGAGATCAGTGTATTGAGGAAGGAGATGGAGGCATGGTTAGAGAAGAATTGCGATCGAAGTTCGGGTTCATTACGGGCCCTGCTGAAGAAGATAGAGAAGTTTGTGAATAGCTGAGATGCTTGTAGATGTTTCATGTCATTTTTGTCACGGCGTATTGATGTTTACTCATGTCACCTTCATGTTTTTGCTTTTTACTTTATGGAGCTCATCAAAGTGCGATCGTATTCCCACCGAACAATAGCTACATGAAAGCGACTTTGAGCCCATGGAGTGGACGATACCTGGACGATCTACATTCCCACTGGCGGGGCCGGTGCTGTGGGTGCAGCTTCGTATCCGTGGGGAGGCATTCCAGGCTGCATCATCATAGGATACGGCACGGCGTGTTGAACTACGAAATAATGAGGCATGACACCAAGGTCAGGCGTGACCGACAACTTACGCTGGGGACTCTGGTGATAGTATGGATGCGCGTGAGCGGGGATGGGAGTGGGGGGCATTGAAGGTCGATGAGCAGCACCGTTCGGAGCAGGGTAACCAGGCGGCGGTGGCATGTACGCTTGAGGCGCTACACAATTTATTATTTCATTATTCGATGATGAAAATTATTAGGGCAACATACGTGGCATCTGCCCCATCTGGGGCGAGGCGTACATTGCTGCAAAGCCTAATCAATCGTCATTCGCACGGCACACGCAAGAAAACCATACCGTTTGGAGGGAGTGCATAAGGATAGGCCATATGTTGCATGTGGGGGCCGGGCATGTAGCCTGGAGGTGGAGGTGGCATACCTGGCATCATAGGCTGGAGAGGAATTAAGACTTGGTTTACATCCGCTTGAATGCATGTGAGCGCACCTGGCCGGGGTATCCATAAGGTGGGTAAGCGTAGACAAATCCACGAGGAGCTTGAGGAGCCTGTGTAGGGTCTTCTTCGTATGACTGAGGCGGCATGGGCGGAGGGCCAGGAGGAGGGATGTGAGGAGATTGCTGTTGAGGAGGGACGGTGACCGGAGGGAACATAAGCATGTATCGCTTGCCGTTATACGGCCAGAGCGCATCTTCGTCGCAATACGTAAGCATGGCCACAATATCACGGGGTATTCAGTCATTACTTACTGACGGCCGACGCTTCCGCAACCTTGTTGTATTTGAAAGGGTTGAAGTCGTCCCTGATCGACACAGCAGGGGTCTTCTTGATGACACGAGGGCCAAAGAATGGGTTTGGAGGAGCAGACTATCACAGGTCATAAGCGTCCGTAACAGATGATCCCATCGAGCAACCTACATTGTCCACACCCTTGCCCTTGGGCGACGCAGGGCTGGCCGAGGGGTTGGGAGATGTTGTTGTCTGTCAAAACAAGGCAAGTCCAGTTAGTTCCGACCTGCCCATTGCACACCAGTAAGAACATTACAGGCGTGAAAGCCACGGCCTTGGGGTTTGGCTTAAAGGACGGAGCATTCACACTTAGCCGAGCGGTATTAGGAGATGGCGGCGCTGCACCACCAGTAGTTGCACCCGTCGAGCTCGCCGCACTCGCGGGAGCCTGACCATTTCCATTTGGCGTGGACTTCTTGCCCTTGAACGGTGGAATGGGTTGGATGTACATCGAAATTCGCTTGGCACTGTCCGTCTTCACAGCCGCCTTAGACACAGCTGCACTGGCAGATGTCGAGGCCGGAAGCGTAGGCTTCGCCGCACCGGCTCCAGCCGTGGTTTTGACGGCCGACAGTTTCGGGGTCTGAGCGGGGGATGGCTGCTGCAACCGCGACGAGGGTGACGGGTTCATAACCGACGTCGTTGATGTGCCAATGGCGCGAGCCTGGGCCGACGCAGCATCGCGAGCAGACTTCTCCCGGATCTGACGCTGTTTCTCCTCGTCCTTGGCCAGGATAGACACCAGGTCTTCAGGGATGGGTTTGTTGAGCTTGCCGGGGGTGCCGCGTGTCAACATAAAATGGGTTGAACATCCGTCTCTACACACACCTTGAAGCTCTGACTGAACTTGAGAAGTTCTGCCCTTCGCTTGTCCAACTCATTCTTCACCAGCGCCTGCTTCTTCTGCGTAAGCCTCTCCTTCTCAGTCGTGACAAACTGCCTGAATGCGGGCAGCGGATCGGCAGGCGGCTGCAAACATCAAGGAAGGATACAGGGCAATAGAGGAATAACAAATCAGCGTCTCTGCGACATTCACGACAAAAGGTATGACTGAGTCAGAAATTCTGCTTTACCTTGTTCGTCTGAGTCTGCGATGACCCAGCCGGAGCCGGAGAAGTTGCCTTCGGCGGCGTGCCACCCGGCTGTGCTTGCTGGACAGAACCGTCCGGTGCATTGACGGAGACTTTGGGGATCTCGGTCTTGGGTGCCGCAGAACCTGAAGGTGGGCCCTGTCCTGGTTTGCGGGCACCCGGGGGTACGTATGCATTAGCACTACGGACGACTGCACCGTACCTGGGCCGAAAAGTCAGACATACTAATTGGCACCGAGGGACGATCACACTCACTTGTCCTCCTCATTGCCACCGGCTCCATCCGCCAAGTCCTGAGTCCGCTCTTCCGCAATATGTGGATTGTTGGTAGTAGCCTAAGGTAAGTGGACACGAATGGGAGATACGTAGGCTGCTGTTGAGGTTCAGGAGTCACGTGAGAAACACTCGATGCTCACCCCCATGATTTCGTTGGCGATCCTCTGAGCCTCCCGCTCTCGCTCCTTAAAGTCCGGACGCGAGCGGTCCAGCTTAGTTGTGTAGAGGTTCTCGTCAAAGTCCGTCTTGACACCGAACAGAGTCTCGTTCACGGTGAACTGATCCCATTTCAGGCCAGTGCTGGAAGCCCCAGGCCCAAACGTGAGGTCGTCCGTGTTGGTGAGGTGGGCGTTCAGGCCACCCGGCGGGAGAGGGGAATCCGCCCACGCTTGCAGCTCGCGTTCCCGGCGAGGAGCCGCTTTTTGGCTGATGTCGGTATCCGTCTTGAACGCTATAAAATGCATTGTGGCATCACCAGACACAATGGATAAGCAAATGACCTCAACGCACTGTCACCGTTTGTGGGACGAGCGTCTGCTGGTCCTGACGCCCATGTGTCAATGTTAGTTGAAGCGATAAATAAGCGGTCCCTCAGGGGCGCCCCAGGATTCGTAACCTCCTTGACGTCTTTGAGCGTAACACCCGTTGTATCACCCTCACCGCTGGTGGAGGCGATGGTCCCCTCATATCGTTGCGCAGTCTTGGTCGAGAGCGTGACGGTCGTTCCCTGTCAACCACGTGTCTGAGCAGGGGTATCGACGAAAAAGCCAAATGCAACGCACAGTTAAACCGGACAATGCCTGTAGAATACGATCACTGGCGTCGGGGGTGCGGGTGCCGTTCGGCTGGTTCAAGGGCGGGAAGGCACCGCCTTGGGGGCTGGTAGGGAGTCGGACGGGGTTCGAGGCCGGTGAGAAGGCAGGGGATGCGCGACCGCCGGAGCCCCAGGCTGAGGGTCGTCTGCAGGAATGGGAGAAGAAGAGAACCAGACGCGGTAAACGACACGTCCGAGAGAACCCGAGCGAAATAAAGCACAGACCGGCTACCGTCCGGGGCGCCACCCCTCCCCCTCGCAGACTTGGGTTGCCGAGCAGTGGTGGCCATCGAGTGAGAAAGCGATCTGAAAAAATATCGAGTAGGAAAAGAGAGAGAGAGAAACGGAGAGCGAGAAACAGCGGGAGAGTCGTGAACTGGCGATAACGCAGAGTCGGGGACGCGACTCTCGAGGGGATGAAACGGTCAAGGCCCGGCCGACGGCGAGAGCGACGAGGAAGACGACAACGAATACACGCTGGTCGTCAAGACAGACAGCGACGAAAGGCTAAGCAGCCGTAGCAGGATGGCCGCAGGGCTTTGGATAGAACAGAGCTTGGGTCTGGTGAAAGCAGAGAGTGCAACGGTCAACGCTAACCGGGGGGCCTCGACACCTCCACGGCTTTGCTTCCGCTGGGACCCCGGCCACCCCTGTATATCCCGCCCCCTCCCGCCGCGGCCACCCATTTCCTGCCAAACATTCATTCCTGTCGCTGTCTCTCACATTTGTCGGACACGACCCACGCATGCTGCTCGTCTGGATCGCGACGCGGTCGGGGACTCACAAACCTCACAAACTGACCGCACGCAAGCCCGGGGTCCGAGCTCGTGTCGCGTATAAACGGACACGGCAAATAACGCTAAACACGCTACGTGATGCTTCTCTTTTCATCATCCAACAGGAAATCCGAATGTATTTCATGGACAGACACAGCTCACAGGACTCGCCTCGCATCTGTTCCGTCGAGTGACCGCCTCGAGCCTGGCGAGAGCCACGGTCGTTGCAAACGCGACTGCTATTCTCCCAGGGCACTCTATTTGTGCCGTGCCGTGAACAGGTCATTTCACTGTAAATGACGATCCCAGACGGCCAGCGCGTGGCCTCCAGTAGGCTCAGCACAACATTGCGCCGAATACCCGGCTAAACCCGCTTTGCTTCGTACTGTCGCATCTGCCACATTGTAGGAAAACAAAGTTTGGTGACCGATGAAGACGCAGCTCGCCCTGATGCATCTAAAGATCAACAGTCCGCGGTCAAACATGGCCGCGTCCTCCATCCAGGCGCTGAAGGACATATATTCCAAGTTACAGTCCTTCCGGGCGCCATACCCGACTTGCAACCTGTGATATCACCATGCACGATGCCAGATATACTCTGACTCACGCACCTGTTGGTCGAAAGTTGTTGTACTGGGATACACCGGTCCGCGACTCGTGCACACTACGCACCTAAACAGACGATGCAGCGACGCATCCAGTGCTCGTACGAACGCTCCTCTGTTCAGAAGAGGTGCCCCCCCTCCGGCGTTCGGCCACATACTCTGATCTTTAGCAAGATTGACAAAAATAAGCCAAACACTCCCTGTCATCATTCTCCTGAAACATCACGGGGGCGGCGGACACTGCACTCACACCATAGCACAGACATACCGTCGTATTTGCCCATGATTGGGTGTCCAGGTCCCTACGAGCACCCCCGTAGGGCATTCTGACATCTCCGAGATTGGACATTGTTCCGCGCACCGAGCATGAATATAAGTGTGGTTGGAGAATTAAATCACATAAATCGCCGAGCCATTGAGGACTTGGATCTGGCTGCGCGCTGCCCTTCGTCCTGCCTTGTTCCACGCACAGGAGGCAGTCACCCGAGTCCTGATGGTCGGACCTGCCAGCTACCGTTCCGCTAGAAGGACGCCAGAACTCGACCAGGATCCAACCAAACATCCTATCGCCCTCGTGGTCTTCTAGCGAATAGCGGAATAAGACTGGGGTAACCCCCCACTACGTCCAGGACGGTCAGAGACGACGGTATACAGGGGGAAGGCTCTTTCATCCAGTCCACTTCAGTCCGAAGGGCAAAGATTTCTTGTGACCTTGGGATCCCAACAGATACTTATAACGTAGTGAACCCTAGACAAGCCGAGCCATAGACGGGTACATGGGGGCGCGCAAGGCTCCCAGCGGGACCTTTGAACCTCTATTAGTTGCGTATTTCATCGAAGACTGGAATATGATGCCCTGGAAGGTACGGACACTCTTGCGGTGATTCGTGCGCGGGCCAGCGATCGGCACAATGTCTGTCTGCACGTTTACTGACCTCCTTTGTTTGGTTCGCCAGCCTGTACCGTATCACCTGGGGGAGACTATCCGAGTCCGTCGAGAAATTCAAGAAGTCGCCCAGATGCAGAATGACGTAGTAGTCTCCTTCAGCCATGCAGGAGCAACTGTCCAAGGTCCTACCACGGAAGACAGAACCAAGCCGGATTCTCCGTGGAATGCGGGGTCGTGGGCACAAAGTCTGAATACAGCGGGCTAGACATATCGTGAGCCCACGAGTCTCTAGGTGATCTCCTAGCAACCTGGACCGTTCTCGTTCTCGTTGTCTGATTTTTGTTTCCTAGCATTCATGAGACGAAGGACAGATCTACAGTCTCGCCAGCCGGAGGGTCATCAAGCAAGCTGGTGGGTACGGGCATGGAAGCCACAAAACGCAGTCCAACGTCCTTACAGCTTCAGCAACTCTTCGGACGCGAGATGCAGAGCGCCACGCCGAGCAGCTCCAGTAGCTCGACGCAGCCAGTTAGTGACGAGATCGTACGAGAAGACGTTGACAAAAGTCGAAAGGGTATCCGTGTCTGCAGGGGATGGCTGGCCGTCCTACGAGAGCAAGTCCCGAGCAGCACGCGAGAAAGAGAGCCAGTCGCAGAACTAGCTTCAGCTCGTGCTGGAGAAAGTAGATCGCATCCGTCGCTGGAGTGGGATCATAAAGCAGAGCCCGCTCGGCCTCGGAGAAGAACGCGAGCAGATGATCTGTAACCTTGCGATCGATCCCAAGTCGCAGGGCTCCGAGTTCATCCTTGTTGAAGTTTGAGCATCCAAGCAGGGGCGACTCCAGAAGTCGGATGAGATGATGACAAGGACATCAGCGAGGTACAGGGTGCCAAAGGGATGGGAAGAGTGGCATCGAAGCAGAGGCGGGGTGACCATCGTGGATAGGTGGTGCCGTCGGTTGTTGCGCTTGAAAAGATGGACATGGGATCCCGGAGGGCAGGCACCCACGGAGTGAAACAGTGATGGCGCGTCAGGTAATGTAACCTGGGAACCGCAATGGGAACGATTGACGCGTCCACAAGCAGGGTATTATCGTCCGTTATCGAGGAAGCTATTCATAGAGCTAAAGGCATTATCGAGTAGGACAGCTCCTGCAGGGTGACGTTTTGTTCAGTATACACAAGGTTACAATTTATAACTTTACCTGCGTCCATTCATCGCGGAAGACTAGCAAGGGAAAACGCTGTGATTAGACCTACGAGGCGAGTCTAATCGATGGAATCGCACCACAACCAGCCCGAATGCGTTGTACACATGCGTCCGAGATAGCTGCCGAAGTTGACTCGAAGAACGGCAGGATATGATTACAATTATACTTTGGTCTTCTAGTCGAAAGGTGCACTTTTATATGTCCGTTCTCGAGACGATTCTGAAGACGACGTCCATTTCGCTTGTACATCGACTCTAGAAACGCGCAATATGGACAAAGAGAGTTAATTGTGGAAGTCGCCGAGGAGTGACAGGATCAGCGCAGCGGGTGACCATCGTCCGACGGGTGAGTACGCCATTGTTATCGTCGAGAGTCGCAGAGACCGTGCGATCGTGCGCGGACGCTGTCGGGCCCATGCAAGAGACGATCGCGAGGGCTGCACAGCTTGGGGAAGGGCGATGCGGGGAACAATTCCCACGGCCATATCGCGGGTGCAGACGACGCGGAAAGGCATCGATCCGGGCTGCCAACTATTACAGGGTTGCATAATTCGCTCGGTATGAGACTGGCCGTGCTTGTCGGCGCACCGACTTGTCCTTTGATACACCTCCCAGAGCCGACCGCACTAGATTCAGGCAGTCAATAGGCATAAGCGTATAGCACCGGGGGGACGCTCCTCCGAACCTAGCAAATGCGAGACTGGCGTTAGTCGGTGCCGCTCTTGGAGCGACACGCGCAGCTGATGGCAGGCCCGCTGTCACCAGATGCCATCTTCGCCTACGAATCCCAGTCTTGGCGGCCTGCGCGAGATATGTGCTCGCGGGCTGGCCACCGCGCGTGACCACGAGCGACGGCGTCAGCTGAGCGCAGACGGTCGCGGGGACTGGGCAGGCGCAGTGTGCCTTGCCACCCTTGATCGCTTCCTCGAAGCCAGTCCTCTGCTATTCCCAATCCGCGCGCGTTCCCCACACTCGGTCACGTTCCTGGCACTACCAGAATCGCTACAAAAGCTGGCAGCACGTACCGAGGTCTCTCCTTGCCCCCCACCCCGTCCCCCGCCATGCCCATTGTTGCTGGGAAGCTCCGTCGCGCAGACATACACCCCCGCGGGCGCGCCTTGAAGCTCTGGGAGAGGCAGCGGCGCAAGAACGTCCACTGGCTGATGGAGTGTTTCGCCGAAGCAGTGAGTTCACCCACCGCACCCTCGCACCCATCCTTATCGCCCCACAGCTCGGCGTCTTCTTCTACGTCTTCGCTGGTCAGTATCGCTCGTCGACGCCTGTGCACATCGACTCACCCTCCTTCAGGTGTCGGATCGCAGGCAGGCTTCGTCCTCGGCGGCCTCACCGACCAAGCCGGCGTCTCCTGTGAGTCCCTCCCCACCCTCGATCCCCGCACGCACCTCACATCCCCCGCAGCGATCCTCCAAGTCGGCTTTGCCTACTCCATCGGCATCGTCCTCGCCCTGGTCGTCTGCGCCCCGACCTCCGGCGGCCACTTCAACCCCGCCATGACCATCACCGCCGCCGTCTTCCGCGGCTTCCCCTGGAAGAAGGTCCCTCGGTGCGCCTGCCCTCTCCCTCCCTGTACCAAAACAACCCGCTCACTCACCTCCCGCCTGACGCAGCTACATCATCTCCCAGATCCTCGGCGGCTACATCGCCTGCCTGATCATCTACGTCCAGTACCGCGCGCAGATCCAGGTGAGCACGCAACGCGTACCGCCGCCCGCGCCGCTCACGTCCGCGCAGGAAGTCTCCGCGGCGCTGCTCGCCAAGGGCGCGCTCGACGCGGTCAACTTCACGCCCGCCGGGCCCGCGGGCATCTTCGGCATGTACGTCGCGCCCGGCAGCAACCTCGGCTCCGTCTTCCTCAACGAGTTCGTCTGCGTGCGTGCCCCGTCCCGTCCCGCCCCGCCCCGTACAGTGAGCGCGTGCGCTGACGCCCCCCCCC
>NW_006920418.1:776422-803560 GCF_000344685.1 Gloeophyllum trabeum ATCC 11539 | reverse complement strand
GCCCCGTCCCGTCCCGCCCCGCCCCGTACAGTGAGCGCGTGCGCTCGACGCCCCCCCCCCCCCCGCCAGGACTTTGTGATCGGCATCACCATCTGGACGTGCCTCGACCCGACCAACTTCCTCGCGCCGCCCGCCGCCATCCCGTGGATCATCGCGCTCGCCTACGGCGTCTGCATCTGGGGCTACGCGCCCGTCGGCCGTGCGTCCCGTCCCGTCCCCTCCCCTCGCTCTTCCATTCCCGCTCACCCGAACTGACCCTGGTTGACCAGTCGCGGCGAACACCGCGCGCGACATGGGCGGCCGCCTGCTCGTGCTCACGATCTGGGGCACCAAAGCCGCGGGCGGGCGCTACGCGGCCATCGCCGCGCTCACCAACATCCCCAGCACGCTCTTCGCCGCCGCCGTCTACGAGCTCTTCCTCGCCGACTCGAACCGCAGTGCGTCCCCTCTCCCCTCTCCCCGCATACCCCTTCCGATTGCTGACGCTGCGTGCAGTCGTGCCGGACGCGCACAGGGAGTTTGTCGAGTGCCACATGGCGCACCACGCCGAGGAGGACGACGACGACGACGAGCTCGTGCGCCGGCGGCGCTCCGCGTCGTCCTCGTCCGGCGTGGACGTAAAGGAGGTCACGGAGCTCAACCCATGAACCCATGATGACGATTCTCAGATGCTGCCACGAGATCTTGCCCCGCTACATCGCTACCCTTTTTCCAGCCTGTTCTGCTGTCCTGTTGTATTATACTAGTAAAACATATATTTGGCCGGAGCTGATAGTGTACACGAACGCACGGATGGTGTGTAGCTCCCGGAATGCGTTCCCTTTTTTCGAAGCGTATGAACAACGTAAGTAATGGTCTGTCCGTCCGTCATGAAGGGCTCATAGCTTGGACTTGGCTCCGTGGTCGACTTTGACGACCCTGCACCATGGCAAGGCATATTAGACCAGCTATTTCGCAAGATCAACACCGGAAGACACGCACAATTTCCCGGTGTTGCCGCCGGTGAACAACATGGTCAGCGCCGAGGGCGCGTTCTCCAGGCCCTCGACGATATGGAACTTGCGCTTCAGGCTGCCATCTGCGAGCCACCCCGCGATCTCCTTCATCGCCTTTGGGAACTGGTCGGCATAGTCGAACCTGTGTATAGTTGATGTGAGAGGGGAGCGCGAGAGGAAGCGGGGGACGCGTACACGATGAACCCCTGCAGCTTGGCGCGCTGCCCGATGAGGGCTAGGTAGGATGTGAGGCCTTTGGGTTTCCTGTCTGCAAGATGGTTAGATGGAGACGTTCGCGACATGGATGACGCTTACTATAATCCGAAATGGCGCCTTCATACGCGATCAGCACTCCCAACCAACCCAAACACCCAGAGAGACCACACACCACACAACGCGATCCTCGCCCCCTTGTTCAACCTCGTCAACAAAAAGTCCAACATCTCCCCGCCCACATTATCGAAATACACGTCCACCCACCCCACCTTCTTCATCTCCTCCTTCCACTGCGGGTCTTTATAATTCAACGCGCGGTCCACGCCGACCTCGCGCTCGAGCCACGCGCATTTCTCGGGCGAGCCGGCGATGGCGACCACCTTTGCGCCGCGCTTCTTGCCCATCTGGCAGACGAGCGAGCCGACGGAGCCCGCGGCGCCCGAGACGACGAGGGTCTCGCCGGGTTGGAGCTGGCCGACGTCTTCGAGGCCCTAGGGGGCGGTAAGTGATAGAAGGGAGGGGAGGGGAGGGGGACGTACGAAGTAGGCGGTCATGCCGGACATGCCCAGGGGACCGAGAAAGTCGAGGAGCTCGGCGCCCTTGGGTAGCCTGTGCAGAGTTGGGCCATATCGTCACACGGAGAATCCTCAGACTCACTCGATCTTCTCCACGGCCTTGGCCTTCATAACCGCATACTCTGTCCATCCTACAGCCGCGCATCAAGCACCACGCGAAGGACACCATGCAACGGCACGTACCAAACGTCCCCCTGACCAGATCGCCCGCCCTGAACGCCGCGCCCTCGCCGGCCTGCACGACCGTGCCCAGCCCCGCGGCGCGCATGACCTCGCCGATCTGGACGGGCGGGACGTAGCTGCGCGCGTCGTTGAGCCAGCCGCGCATGGCGGGGTCGAGGGAGAGCCAGTGGACCTGGACGAGGAGCTCGCCGGCGTTCGGCGCCAGGCCTGCGAGGGGCAGGGATTCCGTGCGGAAGGTGGTGGGCGTGATGTCGCCGGCGCCGGGGCGCTCTTGGAGGACGATGCGCGTGTAGGCTGGGGGATGTGGTGAGCGGGGGAGAGGGGGGGGAGGGGGGACTTACTGCTCATGGTAGTGGTGGTTGGGGAAGAGGCGAATGGCCGGGTGTAGACGCCCTCCGGCTATGGCACTCGACATGCCAGCATCACGTGCAACCGCCCGACGGGTTACAGGGCCATTTCATTGCGCTGTAGGATATTATATTCACAAATACGGGTAGTAAACGAGTTGCAGCACATGATAGAGAACACTTCAGCGCCGACATCGAGCTCCTTTCATGAGCACCGCCACACTTTACCGCGCATGTGATTCTCTGCCCACCGCTGCCCGCCCATGTCCTCGTCCTGCCCGCCGTCACCGCCCGCGATGAGCACAAAGTCGCTGCTGCGCCTGTCGCGGCACACCGTCAAGCAGCTCCAGTTCATCGCGCCCGGGCTGCTCATCACGTACGCCTTCGACGTCCACGGCAAGCTCTGCGCGATCGTCGATCATCGCGCCGGCTGGGCGCGGACGGTATTCTCCTCCTGCTATTCGCTTGGGCGCGGACGCTGATGACGCGGGTGCTAGGACGCTCGCGCTGTCCTCGCTCGCGATGGGCGCGTTGACAGTCTGCCTCTTCCTCTACGTCCTCCTCGTCCCGTGGATCAGAGGGCTCCCGCCAGACGTACGCCGCCCCTTCCCAGTTCATACCATTCTCTTACCAATCCCCTACCGCGTCTAGTACCGCTCCTGGCGCCAATCCGGCGAACTCTCCAAGGTCATCCCAGTAAGTTGTTCCCGCCAAATGCCTCTGCAAATTCACATAGTGACCGTGCTGAACCGGGTAGATGCTCACAGCGTCGATCGTGACCGGCTGGTCCTCGCTGTCGTTTACGCTCGCCCGGTGGTCCGGGCTCGGATTTATGGAGGGCATCATAGGCGGTCAGTGCGGTCCTTTGGTTTGAGGGCTGGGCTCCGAACTGACTTCCCCGGCCCCTCTCCTGCACTCAACGCGTCCCCGACCCGCAGCCTCCGGCGTCTACGCACTCGCCTTTGGCCTCCTCGGCCTCCTCCCCGCCCCCCGCGTCCGCCGCAGATAGCCGCCCTCCGACGTCCCTCGCGCCTACCCCCGCTAATAACATAGACAGCCCTTGGGTACCTCGCCGAGCCCGCGCACGATTGGACAATTCCGCCTCTTATCTCTATAATATCGCACAAATGTACCACCCTCATAGGATCAGAGACAATGTCATGTATATATTGCTTGCAATTACCGATCCGCAGCCCGTGTAAGCTACCCGGGTCCCAGCGTCCGTGTGCCCTGCTCAACTTACAAATAAACAACCCGCGTCAAGAAGCGATGAGAAAAAGATGAGCTGAGAGAGGGAGAGAGATGAGGAGAGAGATGGAGCAAGATGGTACTACAACTACAATTCTAGCGATTAATACACAACCCGCTTGCGTACCGATACATTCCGTTCGTGCGATCGTCATGCGTTGCCGTGAAAGCGACGCCAATCTCGTGTGCTGGGGCGGTTAATACACCTTGGACGGCCAGTCGGGCATGTTCGCGACGGCGGCGTTGACCGCCTCGCGCACGCGCTGCCGGCTCGCCATGTCGCTCGACTGGCGGTAGCCCGTGAAGACCTCGCGCAGCTGGAACGCCGACGCCGCGATCGCGTCTTTAACCCGTAAGAATCAGCCCAGCCCCGCCGGCATTACACACCACCCACCGTAGTAGCTATCCGCCTCCTTCAACAGCTACCAACACCACACAACATCACCAAACCGGACTAGTCGATAACGGAAACCACTCACCCCCTGCAGCCTTGCCCTCTCCTGGTCGACGCCATACCACCCCTGCCCGCCGCCGCCAAGGACGCCAATGCGCCCCTGGAGCTCCCCGCGGCGCTCGGCCCACGCGTCCTTGAGCGCGTCGCACGCGCCCTCGAGCTGGCGCCACGCGTACGCGTCCCAGCCCTCCAGCGCGGGCTTGTTCTGGCGGATGTACTCGCGCGGGTGCGTCGCCTTCCACGAGGAGCCGGAGGACGAGCGCGCGTGCTGGGGTTGGGGCTGGGATTGTTGTGGTTGCGGGGCGTACGGGTCGAATTCGGCGGGGTACGAGGGCCCCTGGGGGGGTTGTGGCGCGTTGTTGTACCCCGGCTGGTACATCCCGTACGGGCTCGCGCCGGCGGGGTACCCGGTATATTGTGGCTGCTGCTGCTGGGGCAATCCGTACCCCAGCGCGTGCTGTTGCTGCTGCTGATACACGCCCGGATCGGGCGCGGGCGAGTACGCCATGCCCGTCATCTGCGGCTGCATGCCGTACCCCCAGCTCGGTTGCTGCTGCTGCTGGTGGTACGGCGCCGACACGTAGCCCGTCGTCGGCTGGGCCGCGAGCTGGTATGTCGGGTAGCCATTGACGGGGCCGGCGGGGGAGCCGGGCTGCTGCTGGGCGGCCCAGGAGGTGTACTGGCTCTGGGCGAGTTGTGGTGGCGAGCCGGCAGAGATGTCGGGGAAGCGGGCGTAGGCGCTGGAGGACTGGTCGATGAACGGGTTGTTCGTCATCGAGCGGGGCGGCGGTCGGGCGTTGAAGTTGGGGAATGGAACGAGGCGAGTTGTCGATGGAAGAGCGATCGCGAGCAGGCCATGCACGCCCGGCCACTGCTGCACCGCCACAGGCACTGGCCTTACGTACTCAGTTCCCTTTTGCAGCTATGTTTGACCCGAAATAGTAATGTCCACAGGTAGCTTTATCCTGTGTTCCTTGAATCCTTTTACAACATCTTCGTCGCCACAGACTTTGTACGGACGGCGCGGAACACGCTGGAGCCGCTATCAACACGTGTAGGCGCAAAGCAGCTCCCCGGCCGGGCGAAATGAACGCGTTATCCCTGGTCCTCCTCGCCTTCTCGGCGTGTCCCACGCACCCGCCCCTTCCATGCCCGTATTACTCTCCAGCACTACTCTCCGCTCAACATGTTTCTGTCTCTGCCCGTGACGCTGTTATCGCTCTTGTCGGCGCTGCTGCCGCCGACGTACGCCCAGCAGTGCCGGCTCGTCCGCCAGGACTTGGTGCCCTCGCCCGACAACCCTTTTCCGACGTCCGCTCCTGGCTCGGGGAATGTCACCACCGGCTCCGGCTCGGGTTCAGGCACGGGGACTGGGAACAGCAGCAGTACGAACGGGACCGCGACGCTGCAGCCCTTCAAGTACGGCCAGCAGCCTGTTCGGGGAGTTAACATGTGAGTGCTCTTGTTCTCTTCTATCGAATAGAGTCAGGGTGAGACGTTCTCCAGTGGTGGATGGCTTGTGTTAGAGGTGCGAGTATTGTCATCCTCGGTCAAACTGCAGACTTACCCCTTACAGCCCTGGATCACCCCGAGTTTCTTCAATGCTACGAACAACACCGACGTCGTGGACGAGTACACCCTCGGGCAACTCGTAGACCGCGACACCGCCCTGCAGATGCTCCAGAACCACTGGGAGACCTGGATAACCGAGCAAGACTTTAAAGACATCGCCGCCGCAGGGCTCAACCACGTCCGGTGCGTTCCCAGTCTATAACCATTCCATCCATCACGCTAATCCCTCCATGCCCCGCAGAATCCCCATCGGCTACTGGTCCGTCCCCATCACCCCCGCCGACACCAACTACACCACCTCCGTCGACCCCTACATCCCCGGTGCCTGGCCCTACCTCCTCAAAGCGCTCAACTGGGCCAAATCCGCGGGGCTGCACGTCGTGCTCGACCTGCACGGCGCGCCCGGCTCGCAGAACGGGTTCGACAACTCCGGGCAGCGCACCTCCACGCCCGTCTGGGGCGCGAACCCCGCCAACGTGAGCCGCACCCTTGACATCGTCACGTTCATGGTCAAGGAGGTCGGCGGGCTCGTGGACGTGATCGAGCTCCTGAACGAGCCGGCGGGGTTCCAGGGCGGGGGGTGGCCGGCCGCGATCAGGGGGTATTGGCAGGACGGGTACGATGCGGTGCGGAAGGCGGTCGGGAGTGGGATCAGGGTGATGATCGAGGACGCGTTTTTGGGGATCAATGTGAGTCGCGTGGGCTTTTGGGCGCTGGGTGGGTGTTGATGCTTGGGAAGCAATGGGAGGGGTTCTTGACGGCGCCCGACGCGCAGGGGGTGATCATGGACACGGTGAGCGGCCCGGGACGGCTCGTCCCCAGCGGGGCTGACCGTGCCCGCAGCACCAATACCAGGTATTCAACACGGACCAGCTCGGCTACTCGCCAGACGAGCACATCAACGTAAGCCCCCTTCCCCGTCTTCCCCTCTCCCCTTTAACCCTCTCGCCTTCCTACCCTCAGTTCACGTGCACCCTGAAATCGGGCTACTCCGCCTACGTGGACGACAACATCTGGATGGTGATGGGCGAGTGGACGACCGCGGTCACCGACTGCGCGACGTGGCTCAACGGGCGCGGCGTCGGCGCGCGCTGGGACGGGTCCATGGACGTCGGGCAGACGTTTGGGTCCTGTGCGGGGTACACGGGCGACCAGGGGGGGTGGTCGGATAGCTACAAGACATTTCTACGAAGGTGAGTGCGGTTGCCCGCATCGAGACCGCGGGACGGGCTGAATGTCGTGGTGGTGGCGGGTAGGTACTGGGAGGCGCAGGTGGCCGTGGCGGAGGCGGCGAGCGGGTGGATATACTGGTGCTGGAAGGTGCGTCCGCCCCTCTTCATACCCGGCGCTTCCTGCCGAGCTGAGACCCGGCTGCGCGCACAGACGGAAAGCGCGGACGACTGGAGCTACCAGAAGGGCCTCGAGGGCGGGTGGATCCCGCAGGACCCGTCGGATCGCCTTTACCCGGATATCTGCGGTTGAGGTGCATAGCAGACGGGCACTGGCAGGTACTTAAGTTATTATGATTACGAATATAGACGGGGTGTATATGGACGGCGCGAATATAGCTATGGCCACGATGATGCTGTACAGCGGATTCGGGCTGCGTGTATGATACGTATCCGGGAGGCGCTGGTCTGGCCCTTGCGTTGTGGCATTATTTTGCATGGCGAGTTACCTGGAGGTGAAGTCACCTTTGGCTGTCCGATCCGACAAGCCACCTGCGGAAAGTGTTGGGTGGCGATGGAAGAGGCACTTTCCTGCAGGGTAATTCGGCACAACCAAGTGTTGCTCAACTGAACATGATATTGGTGGTACCCTGTAGCGCCCGCGTTGGTTTTCTGCTGAGTATAAGCGGAAGAACGGCTACTTGGCCTCTAGCGGCTACTCTGTAATAGGAATACGCTGGCTGCAGAATCTGCACCTTTACCGAGTTTGCGCACGCTTTTCTGTCGACGGAGTTGGTCCAGCTGGACCTGTCGGAGAATTCGCGGAGTCTACACCGACAGAAACCACAAGAAATTGTCGTCCGCAATAGTCAGAGCTACAGGCTACAGCTACATATATATACCGTGGAACAACGCGCAAAAAGACATATAGGTGCAAAGGCACAGACAACCGCACAAGATATTCCCGCCGTCAGGATTCGGGGACCCACAAAGCCAAACATATCTGGACACAGGAATTCTTGTCCAGCATGCCGTCACACTGCACCTGCATGCATAGCCCACACGTGCAGGACACAGACGCTGTGCGTCCAGCGCGCATATAACCTTGCACCCACCACGGTACGTCGCGATCACAGCTGCTGCATCCGAGTCCGAGCCTGTAGATACCCCAGGTGAGCACGCGGGCGCGCTGACGAGACAGGACCGTGAAGCCGGGGAGCAGCGACCGACTTCGTTCTGTCGGTCACAGATGGCTCTCGCATAGCGCAATGGTCGGCAGTTGTGCTATGCGCGAGCCGGCTGTGTGCGGTCAGCATTCCTGTGCTATGGCGTGTCCGTGCTTATCGAGTTGACTCTTGAACAGGTCGTGATACCCCCCGTGATATCCAGAGAGACCCGATAGCGCGATGACTACGCAGGGCCGTAAGTCTGGTCAATCCGGTCGTTTTCCTGGTCGTTGACTCGAAGTTGCTTGCAGAGGGACGGCAGTTGCTCAATACCTATCTGCAAAAGAAGGGCATCCCAGACCGGCCTGATTATGAAGAGTCTGTGGTAGGGGAGCCCCACATACCGACATGGAGGGCAGTTGCGAAAAGTGAGCGAGTAGACGATTACATCGATGCCACGGACTCATGGACTGTCATCAGTGGGTACGATCATCTGTGGGACAGGAACGGGCAACAGCAAAGGTGCGGCGAGAGATGCAGCCGCCCTGAAGACCCTCCGCAACTTCGAAGCCGCAGAAGGCTCTTCGACCCAACCAGTCCATAGGGAGCTTCGCAGGTACCTTCAGTCCGCACTCATGAGCCAGAGTACCGCCACCGTCTCGGGTGTCCAGCTCTCCATGGGGCAGGCGACGTCGCGCTCGGGACCCGCCGCCGCGGTCAGCTACTCGCCCGTGATCCCGCGCCGAGCTTCGCCGCCTCCGATCGCCAGTCCCCCGCCGATCCCTGTGAGCCCTGAGTACGCGTCCCGACAGACATCTGTCGCGACGTCGATAGGTTCCGTGGACGACCGGACACCCTTGCTGTCTCGGCGGCCGCAGCAGCCGGATGTTGCCCCTCCCGCACCGCGCACACCACCACCACCACCAGACCCTTTGTCATCGCGTGGTCTGGAGATCGCAGCCCCGCAGACGCAGACGCCGAGTTCAAGTCCGAGTTCGTCGGGCACGCCGTCGCGCTCGTCCGTGCAGACGGATACATCGAGGCCGTCTCCGCCGCCGTCACCCCCTTCTTCTCCCGGCGGCCCCGTCCCAGTAGAGAAGTTTAATCTGACAGTCTTCCTTGACCCGGATCATCGTGAAACGATAGAGATCATCGAAGGCTGGGACGACGAAGAAATTTTGAAAAACTTGAAGAGTACGTACGACGAGATGCGAGGTTTGTGGCGGAGGAGATTGTCGGCGAAGCGGCTCAGGTGGGTGAGCTTTGGTCTTGCAGCCCCACGCCAGGTCTGACCATGGCATGTAACAGTGCGGTCTGGCTAGTGAAGGTGATCTTGTCCTACCGTTTTGTAATGTCAGTTTGTTGATATCCCACAGTATGCTCCCGCATATTGGTGCGAGAAGAGCACACACCATCCAGAACTGCCGGAGCCCTTTAACATCCCCGCGTACATGCGTACGCCCGACCGCGGGCGCGGGACGGACGGATTGCGACGCTACCTCGCGGCGATCTGCGGCGCGACGAATGAGCAGCTCGGAGTGAACCGCGAGGGTGCGGATTACAGGCTCGGCCTCAAGTTCGTCGAGAGCTGGCAGCTCCTGCCGATGCTCCTTGCCTGCTTGGTCGTGATGCTCTCGACGCTCGGATTTGCGATTGGGTATTATAAAGTGTATGGAGACGCGTCTACGGCGTTTACGATTGCTTGTGAGTGCTCGGGTTGGTTTTCTTCGTCCAGAATTGGGTGGCTCATGGCTTTGTCCAGCGTACATGGCTGCTCTTGTAGCCATGGTTCTGGCATTGGTCCAAGTCGTCATTTCTTTAGGGAGCTGAGTGCGCAGCGTGTCATGTCGCATCGCGTCGTCCCGTGTACCGCAGGTCTTGGGATTGTGTTTGATCGCGTTTCATAGACTGAATTGAACGATGCTGCTGTTGAGGATGTGGTAGTCGTATTGCGGGCTCGAACAGCATTCGGAGAAAGTCTTGCCCCCAATATCAACTGCATTCCAGTCCCTTCGTTTCAGTTTCCTCGAGTCAAGCTTCGGACTTTATATCGAGCTTATTGCCAATTGCACAGCCGCATGCACACGGAAATTGCGTGGCTGGTCGGCCTTATCAGATTAGATCGGCTTCCCGGCCGGGCCGCATGCTTTCGTACTCAGTCGTGTTGCGTGGTGGCTATGGCACGACTGCGTGTCCGTCGGCGTCAACGTGAATGGATCTACCTTCATGGCCCGTATAAATACGACGGCGGCGAGGCTCATAACATACAACAATGGCTCCTCAGACACTCCCCGTCCTCATCGTAAGCAGTATTCACCCGCATCAGTCACCTGTCTCTCCTCTGATTCCGCGCACAGGCTGGCGCAGGTCCCACCGGTCTTGTAGCTGCTCTGACCCTTCGCCAGAACGGCATACCTGTGCGCATCATCGATAAAGTTCCCGAGCCGCCGTTTGGTTCTCGAGGAGCAGGCATTCAGGTGAGGCTGCGAGGTCACATCCGTCTCCTATACGCATTGACAAAGGAACCTAGCCTCGGACGCTGGAGGTATACAAGCTGCTGGGCGTCCTTCCGGATATCTTGAAGCATGGTACCCCGACGCCTCCCTTCCATATCTACAACTATCCAGAGGGCAAAGAAATCATCAAGGAATTCTTCCTGAGCCCGCGAAGCTATCCCACTCCCGGGATGCCCTTTGTACGTCTTCATCTGCGTGGGGCTGAACCGCGACCTGATCCTCCTCCGTCAGTACAACCCCATGCTTCTCGGGCAAGACATAGCATGCGGTATTCTCCGCTCGCATCTGAGCAAGTACGACTGTCACGTCGAATTCGGCTCGGAATTACGTGCACTCGAGCAGCACGACGACCACGTTGTCGCGCACATCGTCCGCGCAGGAGGGCCAAACGGATCGGAGGAGACGTTCTCCGCCAGCTATGTCATCGGCTCGGACGGTGCAAGAGGTACGAGTCCCGCGGGCGCCTTGCTTCACGGACTGATCGAGATCCCTGTGATGCAGGCGCTGTGAGGAAGCTCCTAGGTTTGCAGTTCGATGGCGTGACCAGGGACGACGCGGGGATCATCCTTGGAGACTTACGAGCAACAAATCTCCCTCGTGATGCAAGTCCTTGCTTGTGCCGTCTTTGACTGGACTGACAGATCTCCACTTTAGTGTTGGGCCGGCTGGGGTCCGAACGGCAAACCGATGTAAGCACAGCTGCATATATCCTGGAGAATGCGCTGGACTTGAGGCGCGATCGCAGATTCTCGGTGTTGCCGCGTTACTCGCACGACGACGATACGTTCTGGGTCACGCTCATGGCGTTCGACAAGGATGTCGACTACGACAGACTGGTGCGGCATCCCGAAGAGTTCAAGGCAGTAGTGCAAAAGATCACAGGCCGCCCGGATATCGAGATCCTCGAGTTCCTGTCGTTGGCGTTTATCAGGTGAGACTTCGCTCCCTCACATTGAACGTACAGCTGCTTACCCTTCTACCGATACAGATTCAACATCCGCATGGTCAAAGAGTTCCAACGAGGCAGAGTTTTCGTCGCAGGAGGCGAGTCGAATTCCCCTGATGGTACTTTGGTCGCTGACGTCCTGGACAGATGCTGCACATGTCCACAGCCCCGCCGGAGGCCAAGGCTTGAACAGCAGCGTCATGGACGCGGTTCGTTCCCACCCTTCCCATTCCACATCCCTGCCTGACTAACCAATCCCCTTGCAGTTCAACCTCGCCTGGAAAATCAGCCTCGTGCACAAAGGTGCCGCGTCCCCTACCCTCTTCGCGTCCTACACAGCCGAGCGCGCGCCCGTGATCGAGAAGATGCTCAAGCTGTCCACAGAGACGCTCGACAAGACCGTCGGAAACGACGATGACGGCTGGAAGCGCGGGACGCGGTTCTACCAGCTGGACACGAACTACCGCGGGAGCCCGATCGCGCTCGAGGGGCGCGGCGAGGACGTCCCCGCGCCCCCGGCGAACATGTACACATTCGGCGACCTGGGGCGGGTGCGCGCGGGCGACCGCGCGCCCGATGCGCCGAATCTGCTCGACCTGAAGGACCCCGCGGCGGCGGGGCTGGCGCGCTTTTACGACCTGTTCACGCCCACGAAGCACACGGTCCTGATATTCTCGGATAGGGCAGCGGCCGCGGACGAGGTTGTGAGCGCGCTGGGCGGGTACCCCGCGGGCTTGGTGCAGTCGGTCGCGGTGCTGCCCGCGATGACGTCGGTGCGCGAGGGGCTGGTGCTCCCCAAGGCGGATTTTGTGGTCAAGGACACGGATCGGCATGCTTATGAGGGGTATTCTGCGGACCACACGAAGGCGGAGCCGACGGTGGCCGTCGTTCGGCCGGACAGTTTTGTAGGCGCGACCGGTAGGGGCGTGGCTACTGTGAAGGAGTACTTCAGTCGGATCTTTGCTTAGAGGACGGATGCGTATACCTGAACTTGGATAATCTGTATTAGTAGTCATGATAGTCAAGATAACTCAACTCACATTCATGGAAAAGGGACAGTGTGCGCATGTTGCTAGACACATCCCGCTGGCTAGCATTTATTTGGGACGGCGACTCTATTTAGTCATGGAAGTATCTGCGCAACCTGTGAGGCCTGATCGAGGAACGCAGTCATGACTTCGCCATTCAACAAAAGGTGCAGGCCAAAACGGTCTCCAGAGAGCTCTTCAACACTATGAAAGATGCCTACCGTGTATGAAGTAGGTGCATCGACGGAGGTTTACGTGTTCGGACGTGTGTCGGACAGCTTCAATGTCCGGCCCGAATTACCGGAGGCTTAAGCAGGGAAACAAATATCCATAAACACATCAGTGGCTGTCAGCGCGCACAGTACTTGAGGCTGCGGGGACCTCATTAATCAGGCGCACATCTAACACTACAATCGTCGAGGTCAATGCCGTCCGCAACGACCTCGAGCTTCCCTTCAGCTACGACCGAGAGAGACGCGGACACGATGTCCGACTCTGACTGGTTCGACATCGCGAGTGGCAGGGACTCCGAGGACGCCGACTCGGTCGCCTCGCGCAATCTGTCGCGACGCTCGTCCATCAGCCTCGCAGGCACCAGCGACAGCGCAGGACATGCTCTGATTGAGAGGTGGGAGGGTCTGATTGGCGAGCACGACAGCGAGGACGAGTCTCTCGTGGGAGAGGGCGAGCCACTTGGGAACCCCTTTACCGATATCGTCGCATCGCAGCCCCAGGAGGAGAACGACCACCCGCAAGGGGACGCCGCCGAAGAAGAAAGCGTCAAGGCTGCTTTGGAACAGAGTATGATTAGCACCCTGAGCTCCTCGCGGTCAAGCTCGCACTCCTTTGGGCGCGCAGACCTCAGACTCTCCTTCCCTGATCCTATTTTGTCCAACTCAGCTTTGCTTTCCAGAGCTGAACAACGCGATGACCTGGACAGGTCCTACGACCGAATATCACCCTCGCATTCTGATGTCCAGCTCGGCAAGCTGACGGAGAGCAGCCCGACTGATGCACCTATGACTCTGGACGACCTGGGTATCATCCCCACACCCAAGGTTGTCTCAGTTGTCTCGGCTTCATACGTCCCAGCTCCCGTAGAATTCGACCTTGACATTACTTTGTACGGCTGCTCCACGCGCGTGCAGCTGTCGTTCGTGGAATCTCTCCTCCGCAAGATCGACCCCGTGTCCCGGAGCCAGATGTGTTCCCCTGACACATGGATCCAAGTCCTGAAGAATGGCACTAAGCCTCGAGTTATTGCTATCAAGGATCGCACCCTTTCTGCGGGGCGAGATGCCGCAATGGTGGTATGTTGTACATTTCATCTGTCTCCGTACTCTAACTTCATCAGCGTTTCCAGCCGCGTCTCGAGTCGTCCTCCCACACTCCAGACCGGCCGGTCGCTTCGTTGGCTATCATATACTTACCCTCCTCGATCACCGGGGATTCCATTGCAGAGCATACGTACTACCTCCCCGTCTTAGTGCCACCGTCCTGCATCATCAACTCCTTCTCAGAGGAGATAGAGAGGCATGCTGCGAGGCATCGATGGGAGATGCTGGATATACCGGAGAGCAAGGTTCTGACCCTCACGCGGACCCAGAAACAGGAGATCATAGACGCTAATCAAGTGGATTCGTTGGACGCCGATGACGTCTGCAGTGCGTTCGAAGCGCTGTTCGCGGAGTCTGAGAGTCGTAGTGTGCAAGGACATGCTCCGCTGAAGGACTTGGGCACTAGAGTCAACGTCTTGACTGTGTAAGTTGCATTCACATCTAATATCTTGTGATACTCATGGAGAGACCACGCAGACTCACGTTGCTTCTCTCGGTCCTCTTGACCTACACCCTGAAGGACGTCCGTGCCTCCTTCCCTCCAGCCAGCGTGGTATCGCTGAACGGGTCTCGCACCATCGACAGTCCTAACCGATCCGTCTCCGTTCCTCAGCCCGTCGCCGTCCCGCTTGCGGACAACAACAGTGGCAAAGCCATGATCTCCTCGTCTATGAAGGATCTGGCCCTCGCCATCTTCGACACGGGGTCCGGATCTGGCTCTTCTTCCCCCGTGCCTTCGGGCTCCAAGCGCATGCCAGCTGCTGAGCGGGGAGCTAGAACGGGAAGGCATACGTGCTCAAGACCGAGCGCGCCCCTGGCGAAGCTTCCCGCAGCTGAGCTGATCCTTCGTCCGGACTACTCTGTACCGGCGTTGAACAACGCTGCCAGTGCGGCCGTCTCCAAGGCGCTCTCTGTCATTACCCCCGCTCATTCCACCCTCAAGGGCAAGGGTAAAGCCAAAGACGACGGGCGGGAGGATGTCACGGCCTTGAGCCTTCGCGTCATGGGCTCATTATCTGAATGGTTCGACGTACAGACTATCTTGAACGGCGTCAGACGGGATGTTAGCGACCTCGTGAACGCCTTGGAAGATCTGATGCACATGCTGGGCGGGATAGTCGAACAGGGCCGGAAGAGTCTCCTGACGTTCGTTGCTAGCTTAGAGCGTCCTACTGGGGAAGCGCCGGAGCAGTACGAAGCTCCTGTACCCGACGGGAGAGGTCTACGAGAGGCGCTTACCGAGAGGCATTCCAGAGCAAAGCAGAGGGCTAAGGAGATTAAGGAGGCCGGCTCGAGGTGGATGGCGGACGTGAAGCATAGGGCGGAAGACTGTGCCAAGGAGCGCGTCGTCGCTCTTGGGGGACCGGTCTCCGGCCATATTGAACGCCCCAAGCGCGCCTGCGACAGGAAGGGGGATCTCAGGGAGCTCTCGAGGGGCATACTGGATTATGTCCTCTGATGGCTCGCTTTGTATGTGGTATTGAGCGCCATTCGCTCCTGTATGTTTTATGTTCCATGCCATATCTGTATTTCCATCTCAAGTTCTGTAACAATATGTACCCGCGTATATGGACTTTCGGCTCTCTTCCGAGCCCTCCTGTCATTTATTTGATGTACTATCGTTGTAGAAGTTAGGATGTCTATTATCACCTTTCAAGCATTTATCCTCGCCTTGCGCGCTCGGCACTGCTCATGGTCGGGTGGCGGCATTAGTTCTCCTTCAGATGTGGCCCTCGAACGCAGAACACATTATGAAAAGATACTGTACGCAAATCATCCTCCTACTGGAATACGGATGAATTAGATATGGATTGATATTCGACTGGAGAGAGGACGACGAGACAAATTAAAACGACTTCATCTTCAAGCTACCGGTACCGGCTTGCGCGTTGCATAATGCTTGCTTGATTAGTTGGACCTCCAGAAAGGTCCATCCACCTCCCACCATGATTGACTTCAGAAAGTCGTCTTGATATGAAGCAGGCAACCTGACCAGCTGATGGAGAGCCTGTCCACTAGTCACGCCACCTTTGACCAGTCCGTTCAAGAACTTGCGGACTGGTAAGTCCGAGCACTTGAGGAACCACTTGATGGGGCCTAGAGGGTCATCCGGATCCGGCTTCATCTCATCATCAACTTCGTCCGTAAGGTCGATGGTGACCTTCTCTCCTTTCGAGACGGGTGCATTTCCTGTCTGTTAGCCAGGGAGTGCAGATGGGTTAGCGATGCGACTAGGCGAGAATAGCGACGGTGAATACTTACATGAGCACTGTTCTTGAGGAGCTGTGAAAGCTTCTATGGACGAACGTCATCAGTAAGGGCGTGTTCTCGTCGTTGATGAATACGAACACTTAGTGGAATGTCTTCCTCGTCGTCAAGCTCATCGAATTCCTCCGAATCCTCTTGTCTCCTTACTCTCTTGGATGGTGGAGCCGCTGCTGCGTCTTCCCCCAGAGCTTTGCGCTTGCGTTTACTGGCCTGCTTACGAGGCGATTTCGGCTGCGAGGCAGTCTTGACGGATGTTGTGGTCGGTGGAGCATCTGCTTTGCTCTGTGACGGCTGACTTCGTCCATTGGTAGAGGAGAGCTTACTCTAGAGCATAGGGGCGTCAGCGCAAAATAATACGGGTCAATGTGCTATGTGCGTACACGCTGTCTCTTCAGCCATGCTTTGGCTCCTTCCGACACATATTCTTCATCGCTCTCCACATTGTCGCGAGGCTTATAACCGTTGCTCATGGCTTTCCTGCAGGTCACAATGGTACACTCTACGGCATCGGCAATGGCTGGCGAAGTAAATCGGGGACGTAGGACGCGGCAAGTCGCTCGGTCATGCCTGTCGAGTTTGTTGCGTCTCGCAGTACCATCTGCTCTGGTCCCTGTTCCACGTTCCTTTCGAGGAGGGCAGAGCTCCGGCGGCACATGGTGACTCCGGGTCTTGGGTTTCGTGCGGGAGGAGACGGGAGTAGTGGGAATTCGAGGTAAAGCCGTCCACTGGGGAATCAACCATGTAAGTGCGCTTCCGACACATGACAGGACAGAGGGCACCTGCGACATAGTGTTGCGAAGCTGGCTAATGCTTAATTAAACGCGCTCGAGACGCATTAAATACGCGTAACGCGACGCGATTTTCGCACGGCACGAGCCGGAGCGGGGGTCTGTTAGGTTATCGTTCCTTTCTGACAAGACGTAAAACAGGGACTTTTGAGTGACTGACTTTTGATCCGCTTGTTTGAAGGTATGAAATGACCGCCAGTAGAAAGGGCAAGGATGGTCAATAGAGGATCTTGCTAATTCACGAGCCGCTGCTATCCGGTCGCAGGTCACTGGCACGCGGACAATTAAGAGAGAGGGGGGCCGAGGCATGTCATCTCCGATCCTCAAATGTTCCACTGATACACTTGCCGTGAACTGTCGTCGGGGACCTTGAGAAAAGCGCCCGCGCGCGTCAATGCGTCAACACCGGCTCCCTAGCAGTGGCAGGCTCCGTGAACCTGAATAACTCAGATCGCTTATCCCGATTTCAAAGCGAACTCACCGATCAGACTTCATTCGATCGCGACTTTGTCCGCTTGGCGGCGTCACTCTGGATGCGATAGACAGAACTTGGACAGAATCGCCTGCTCGAGTAATTATAATGAAACATTGTCGCGCTAGGAAGAGAGATATCAGCACCGGACTGTCGAAACGGGGCGCAAGAAAGACATGGGCAGAAGGGGATGCTAAGCTAATTTATAGCGATCGGGACTGGCATTGCCAGTTGAGACACAGAGCCAACTGTTCAAGAAATCTACTCTAAGTACTTGGACTTCGAAGAATTACCTCGTTGATTCGAAACATGAGACGAGCCCAGCCACCTTGAGAAACTCTGCTCTCCACTGACTTATCTTCCAACCAGCCCGGCGAATATGCTGCGATCATTATTATCCCGAAAACCAGACTGTCTCATGTCTTTATGGCCCTCACTTATACTCGTAACGATCGCACTTTACGACATCCAAGTTCTCGAGATAATGTGTCCCTTAGCACTTGTTCCACTTTGTCCGGGATGCTGATAATGCCCTGGATGGAAAAGCCCGCCACCAGCGCCTTGGATAATGGGATGCCACCACCGCTCTTGCATTTGGACAGCTAAGTCAGCTCTTGGTCTGTGTTTCACGGTACATAGCGGGCCGCATGCCGCAAGAAGCATTCGAATGCGCCTATATCAGATTATTCCTTGTCCTCCCAGACTGACATGCCACTTAGTACTAGGAACTTGAATGCAATGCGACATACCAGTACCACCATTTCCTAAGCGGAAATCCTCAGTTTCTATGGTCTTCAAGTTAGACAATGACTGAAAGGACAAATTACACGGGGTGAAGGTACCTGAACTGCAATAAAATATCTCGCTAGACTCGGCTAGCCGCTAGAGGTGTCGATTCAGTCGAGAGACGCGTTCGAGCGGGCTTTGAAACTGGGCTCGCGGAGCTATGAATCAACTTCATGGCCACACTAGTACTGCCACAAACGTTCACCTTAACATTCCCAATTATTGCTACGGGCCAGTGCATCGACATTGCTCCGAGTTCAATACTGAAGGGCACTGTGCCAAGTTGAAGGCGGTGCCAATCTAAAGCTGTTACTAGACTTCCAGAGTAGGAATCAAGCTGCTGTACGTTCGCAAACCGATGGATACTTGTGTGGATGGCAACTTCCTTGCGGAAGGTAAAGTTGGTCGAGAGTCATGAAGGGTACCCTCACCAAGCTCTGACCTGATGAAGGTATTCCTGTGATTATCAGCCGGATCAGATGGCCTGACCACTTTCCGCCGCAGATAGGTTCTAATTTCTTCAGTAAGACAACTCTAAGTGGCATTCCCACATATTGCGATGTTGGTTCCTGTCGAAGTAGCTTTGCGCTCACAGGCTGTCGCACTTTCACCGCAGTAGTCCGGGGGTATATATACACTGAACTGGACGCTATACCCCCCGTGAAGCGCCTCCTCATAGCCTGGTCGTCAAAAATGGACCTCACGCTTACACTTGGTGCACTCTATGATGGAGCGGTTGTATCAACTGTGTGAGCGCTGTGTTGCTATAAGCTCTGAGAGACTCACGAGACTTGCGTCCACAGTCTTTATGGCCTTACCTGCGGGCAGACGTACAGATACTTCAAGGCCTACCCTGATGACAAGATTACTCTGAGGATCATGGTCCGCCCTTACTATGTGTCATTAAAAACCTGCCCTGAATGCCAATCGTGTCAAAGGTCTTTCTGACATTCCTGGTACCGTATTCTTCTTGTTACAGCTCCCGACGCTCAGTCATTTCTCTCCGCAGCTCGACACATTCGAACGATTACTCCTAGGCCACGCTTTATGGTTCTATCTTATTCGGAAATGCGATGGGCATTCACCTTCGGATACTACTCCCATCTGGTACGTATGCACATATTCCTCCGTTTTGTGCAAAGTCTGAACTGCCACAGGAGCTATTATGTAGGTTTTCAGTACCTTAAACGCATGTTCCCGCTTACATTACGATTTTTGAAGGGTGTCATAATTCCTGCGGTACTCTTACAATTGTACCGCACGGCTCGTGCTTAACAGACCTCCCTTTCAGCAGCTCTCCATCTTCATCGTCCAATGGTAAGCTGAGACTATCACACTGCTGCGATTGCTCTGATACATCTTCTGATATAGTTTCTACATAAGAAGAATATGGTCACGTATGCATCAGAACCTTCTATCTTTTAATCTCTCTCTCTGATGTCAGTTATTCTAGTCGGACAGAGAAAACTCACATTGCTCCTCGTGAGTTTGACTGTTGTTCTACGGCGACTCAGTGGCCGAACAGCAGTTCCTTTCAGGTCCTCGGAGCAATTATGGAACTCCGTGAGACCACAGATCTGTCGTCATAAATACTACTGAACCTACATCATCTTCAGTGGCGGGCATTGGTGAGTAGAGTCAATACCCAATGTATGTGTAACACTGTCGATGCCAATTATCCAGGATTTATTGTGACTGCGTAAGGAAAATCCAGTCCGAAGGTTGACAGAAAGCTTACATACAAGACTACATGAAGCTACATGACAAATGGTCTGTATCTGGATTCTTATCATACGACGACGTTGGCGGCACATAACGTACGTTCGAGCTTGGAACCGTCTACTCCCATCATACATAGAATCACATATTCCTTAGGTCATTCTGTACATCGGTGCCTGTTCTACCCTCCTAACGGATATTGGTATAACTTTCAGTATGTGCTCGCTTCTCTACCAAGTGCGGAGATCATCGCTCGAAACATCAAGGTAAGATGTTTCACGTCCAATGATATGCTCATAGAAATGCGCTGTCTCTTAGATCCGTGCTCGATACTCTATTTAACTATGCAATGACCACGGGGCTGCTGGTGACGTGAGACTATCTACTATACTACCGCAACTCCACTGGATGACCGAACATCGTGCCTTTCAGAATTTTCACGGCAGTCTTGATGATCGTAGTAAGTTCCCTTGTTCTGAGCGGAAGGCAGTAGCTTATAGGACAATAATCGACAGTCTAGTGCCCTCCCGAATACTTTGCTATTTGACGGACTATACCTTTCGGCCGGAAAACGTGAGTCCGGCCATGCCTCTGGACTGGACTTTCTATCTCAACAGTTTTCTTTGGACAGTATATATCAATTCCATGCTAGCTGCGTGGGTCTATTGAGCTACTTCTTGAGCAATGACCAGATTTGACCTCCACAACAGACTCAATAGCCGTCAATCACTGCGAGCACGCCTCGGGGACATTGTTCAAGAGATCCCACTCCAATCAAACGACATTGTTCAAGAGAGCCCACTACAATCAAACCGCACTAGTCCCCAAGACAGGGGGCCCCGATCGCGTAAGGCTCCTCAGCAAGGACGCGCACGTGGAAAACAATTGTTCGCAAACTGAACCGGCCGCAGCATCAGTGTGCGAACTCATGAGATTTGAGGCGGACGTTGGCGTCGCCAAGTACTCAGGTAGCTCTGACGACTCATTAGCCTGGAATCCAGTCGGATGCTTTTCTTTCCTGAGGCATAACGGATCGCTTCTGTCAACGGGGCGCCGGTGTTGGAGAGATGTCGGATACTTGTCGGCCTCATTCGCTGCTTCTACACCATCAGAGACGTCCAACTTTTCCCATTCGAACACGTTACAAATAAAATACATTCTTTACCCAAGCAAGCGTCCTACGACGAGACTCGTACATTTCCGTAAAACGCGTGTCTCCCTCGTGTCTTCTCCCCCCCCCCCCCCTGTCCATCTGAAGTATCTAGCACAATCGTTCAGCTCCAGATCGACATTCAGGACCCTTTAAACGTAGGAGACGGTAACAGAGCTACCGCTGGTCGAGGCAGAGGTCAAGACCTTGCCATTTTGCTCAATGTCGATGAGGGTGGCACCGGACGGGCCGATGGAACCAGAGCCGGTAGTTGCCGATGCACTCGAGAAGGTGACCGTGCCGAAGTTAGCCAAAGGGACGAGGCTGCCGTTCTCCTCGTAATCCTCGACTATCCACTCTGCGTTCTCCTCGCAAAGGGCAGAGGACGAGGTGAGCGACTTTGACACCGTCTGACCGGTGGACAGGTTCTCGATCACGGCTGTGCCGGACGTGGTACTCGAGGCAGTGACGGTCACGCGGATCTGGTTACCGGCGCTGATGGAAATGCCGGAGAAATCATAGGCGTAGTCGGGGTACCATTCATACCAAGCTATTGAACGCAAGCATATTAGATTTCCGCGGAACCTTGGATTCCGGAGTGACCCACCATCGTAGGAAGTACGACCATTGCTGACAGTGAAGTCAACACCGGTTTGCAGGATGGCGGTACCGCAGGTGTCACCGTCAATACCAACCCAGGCGGAGGAGGAGTAAGTTCCCGAGCCACCACTGGGTGCCTTGGGGGTAGGGACGGTGAAGGTACCGGTAACGGATTTGAAGCTGCCCTGGAGATTATCATCACGAGTGAGGACGACTTCTGTGCGATAATGATCTTTTGCAAACTGACCGAAGGGTACGTGTCGTAGACGGCACCAGCCCAGTTGGAGCTGTACTCAACATGGGAGGTGTTGCTAGCGAGTGCCTCGGGGCTGGCAACGCGCTGCAAGGGACGCGTGAGGTGAGAGCCTGCAGCCCGACGAGCAAGCCGGTCGGAGAGACCAGAGGGCCGAGCGAGTGCGCTGGTGGCCAAGAGCGCGTAGCTGAGGAGAGTGAGGGCGAACATGGTCACTAATACGCAGGCGAGGGGCTCTGACGACTCGAAGGTAGGCTAGCGGAACCGAGAGGTACCTGGCTAGAACAGGCTGGTTGAGTGAGGCTTTTATAGGGTCAGGCAAGGTGCGTACCAGCGTGCCGGAGGTATGCATGACTTCATGCTTGCATACGTCGTGTTCCATCTTCGCACTGGAGATGAGAGCTTGCTTCGGACATGAATCAAAGCTGCTTAGCAGACCGTAGGGGGATGATAGCTATTATTAGTCTCCAATAAGGTTTTAGATCTCTTATGCCTGCATGGTCGCTTGGTTCTCGTCTTCGAAGAAGTGGAGAGAATCCCAACAGCCCACACGCTGGCGTCAACACCGGGTACCCTGAGAGGAAGATAAGAACGCATGAATACCTCATGATCCGTATGGAGAGAACGTCGTGGGGAAATCTTGCATCCCGGAAACATCAGCTGAACTGAGCCTCAACGCAGGCGACGCATTCAACTTGAAGTTGTTCGACGTTGTGAACATGCATTGTGTTACTTATTCATATCATGAAGTGTTGATTCGTAAACCTGTATAACCGTTCAGTTATTATCTACATAGAAACTGTAGCACTGCACCGGAATCACCACAGCAACTATCTGTGCGGACAGATCACGACAGGTCTTGCATAGTAGGCGGTTATTTGGATCCGAAGCCAATGCGGCCGAACCCGGCTCCAATGGCATCATTTGGCAATCGTCGCAATTGTGCACGAATCTGCTGTCTGTTCTGCGGCCTGAGCGCTGAGCACCGCGATTCCCTCGTCTTTCGGCCCCGCGCTGAGCTGCCATATGGATTGGAATATTCGGGAACTGGGAATGGGGTCAGAGAGTTCAAGTGGGGGACTGAGACTGTCACTTAAACAGTGTTTATCTCAGCATCTGCGATGATGGACTCCCTGAACCCATGTCTGTCTGCGATATCATAACGGCGGCCGGCAGAGTTCCATATGGACTGCATGGATCCGCTCGTTTCTGGATGCTCGGATTCCAGTGTTGAGCAAGTCTGCAAACACTGTGGGATCCTACGAAGCCCCCGCGTTGACATTGTTCGCATGTTGCGCTCGAAATGACGTGCCCTTGGTCCCCAGGCCTTTTGTGCAAGCATGAAGGTCATACTAGTACAGTACCGATTTGCACACTTTCCTGGCTCCGTCGATGAGCTCAAGGGATGCGTTTGTGGTAATAGATGCCGGAAATGAACTGTACACGGCAGGTGAGTTACCCAGAATCGAAGGGCGGGCGAGTGGACGCTCTGAACCGGAGCGTTCATGTCTGTTCCATGCCATTCCCAATACGCACATCTTTCCTTTCCGAGGGAGCATCTCGATGACGCTGCTGATCCTGACCATCTATCAGAGCTGTGCGTGTCGTAACTCGAACACTTCCATTCCTCTCACGTTGCAGGCGCTTTATTGGATCCTTCAGGACCGGAGAGATCAAACGGTATGTATAGGCCTGTCGAGGGCCGCGTGACATCCGAGTTTATCGTACCGTATTGTTTTCACCGAGATCAGCCACAAAGCCTGTACCATCAGCGCCCGAGAATCATTGCTCGTGGTTTTATGGCATTAAGAAAGAGACCAGATGGTACATACAAAGCCATGCGTACGCCCCCGCTTCTTTTCTTATCGTTTCCTCGAAAATGACAGAGGACTTCCCGCATTTTACTACCCTTCCAGAGATGTACTAGAACCTCGCATTAAGCCCGGGTCCGACGGTCGGGAAGGTCGTCGATCTTGACCGATTACCGTATGGTCGATGGTCACCTCTGTGGCGCATGTCTACCGCTGTCTTTGAGATAACAATCTACTTGAAGTCCTACCTCCTCCATAGATTTGTCCTTTCCTGTCTTCTATGCATGATCCGTCCTTTTCCGGACATCCTCGGAAACCCAGCGTAGTCTATGCGTACGTATGCCCATCTCAGTCAGTTGGATATTGGAATATTGACTGGCCACTTTAGAGAACCAATGCCGAAGGCTAACTGTGCGAAACGGTTGCCACTGCTTCGAACAGGTCCCTTACGGCAAAGCTGTTGTCATTGGACTCGCCCGAGATAATTTCGTACTTGGTGACACACGACTCAAGCAGTGATCGATCCGGTATGAGACCGATGTCGACGATTCATCGGGTTCTTCCTGGTCCCTTCTGCTCAGTAGTAAGTCCATGCTGCGAGAAGGTGGCTGGATACAAAGCCCAGACCATTCCCATTTTCCGCAAGTCATGCTCCCACTCGCAACTTAGTCGGAGAACTTAGCTTTGCTCTTGTTTCATGATACAGTCTCTAGACCAGTCGAAGATCCGCTTTTCACGAAACTTTTCTGGGAGCTGCGGTCCCGAGGATTCTTGACCCTTCCAGAGGAACTGTAGCTCGTGCTCGAGCTTGCATAAGCGGATCATGGTGTGAACATCTTTTTCCCATATTCCACATGATCACCCATTCATTCAGCTCACGCGTCTCAGGGAACGTCATTTTCCTCCAGGCTTTGTCTCATCTGTAGTCGGAATGGAAGACTAACATGACTTTCCGTGTGCCAAGTATGTACTAATGTGTGATCTTCAGGCTTGCTGGGAATTGTGCAAAATGGCAGCGCGAGAAGAACGGTACGACAACTCCGCCCCTCTAGGTTGTGCTCGTCTAGACGCCGGGAACTTGGACTTCAGACCCTCTGAGTCCAGCAAGTTCGCTTGGGTGAGTGGACCGGCCCATAATTGGTGTTCCCGTAGAACGCTACCTTCCTGCAGTACCAGTACGCAAAGCAGAGCCTTTCACGAGATATTTCTGCACTCACAGAATGTAGCGACTGCGACACAGAGCTCCTTGAGAATCAATCGGCTCATGCAGCAAGTCCGAAGCGCTGAATATGAGCAACCACAGTATGTCCAAGACTTAGCTTGCGAGTGGATGGTGAAGATAGGTTGCGACATGACTTCCCCTTGCTTTTCGAAACCGATATGCTACGTTGGTTTTGATCATCCTCCATGAGATAGCCTTGGCGATATTCGGTTATGATACTAATAGCTAGGGCGAGATATGGGTGTACTGGCAGTGATTCTGTTGTCACGAGATGCGTCCAAGTGGCACAAGTTGCAGGCGTTGACTAGAAATCACGGTGCAGAGATATCAGCAGTTAACATTATGCATCTTGCCGGTTGTCTCAGCGTCCCTTGGCTCTCAGCAGACCTCTCCATCCTCGAATCGTCAGACGTAGTCAGACCTGCGAGTTCGGCGGGCTGTATCTCTGAATCTGCCGTAGCGAGACACCACGTGCACCAATTCTACGAGCGGAGACCATCCACGACGTGAAGATAATCCAGAAATTGTCAGTCGAAGAGCCTGAGGATGAGCAGCCCATGCAGCCCATTCTTGGTTGATTTCACCTAGGCCTCAGGCTGCAGTATTGAGTCAACTTGATATTCAACATCATATCTGGGATGATATCATTGATATACTGTAGGTACTTCAGGGTTAGGGTTTCCGCTCCCGCCACATGTCATGCAAATGATGAACGAGGACAGCAGCCTTACCAGGGAGGTTGGAATATCTTGCCTTATATGCAGTACCCTCTATTCCTATGCGATAGACGCGACAGGGACGGATCTCATAGTGGAAGTTGCCTATTTGTGTTGCCGCAACACCTGTAAGTATAACCTTCACAATATCCATTCCAACCACAACTTCCTCAAATCCACAATCCAAAGGAAGGCGACTCGGACTGACTCGGAGAGCACATCAGATCTTACGCCAAAACGACGGGCCTGGGGATCGAACCCAGAATCTCCAGCTAAGGTCACGGATGAACCGGAAACTGGCGCGTTAACCATTACGCTAGTCCGCCGACATCGGATTAAGCTTTCAATGTGATAACAGGTCACTCGTCTCATTTCCAGCCTCGCGACTATGAAGTACTGTACCATTTCGATCAATTCGGCAGGCGGTGTGACATGTGACACGTTTTATGGATTCGTCTCGGTTTGTCGATTCGTCAAGTTGCTATATATGGTGCGAAGTGGGGCCGCAGGCAAGCTCCGGATACCTGATATGGAAGGTCCCACGGTTGGAGAGGACCTGTGACCCGTGACGCGCGCCAAATTTCGTCTTCGGCAGCTACCCCTGTGACCTGTGACTGCCGAATAGATCGAAATCATACAGTACCCTCCCCACCGAGAACGTCCAGGCGACTGGGAGGTTCGCCCGCCGAACGCGTTCGCGAACGTGTTCGGCGAATGTCTGGGCACGTGAGGGGATGCCACGCCACCTGAGCCTAGGGAATCGCCGCAACTGTTATTGAGCGAGAAAGGCAATGGCGGCTATGCTTTCAATCCATAAAATACAGTTTGTTATGCACATATTATTGTACCATACCAGGGATATTGATGATGTGAATAGAGTAATTTCCCTGAATTTCAAGTTGTCCATCACATTTCCAATGCAATGCCAGTAGTATTGACCATGGAAACTGTTAGGGGGAGGGCACGGAAGGGGCTTCAATGGGTTCGTGTGACCCCAATTGGACAGACAGCTTCGATTACTCACCACATTTTTTTACAATTACCCAGCAATCTCAATCTCACAGACCGATTACAATAAACTTACAAGTTAAAACCATCAGGCTATGCAGATTTTATCATAAGCAGGAGGGGTACGCGTCTGTGGCCGGTGGACAGAGCCACAGAATCGACACGCGCCCACGTGCACCGTGGTGTGGTTCTCACGTTCGCATTTGCAGTTCGCGAACGCGTTCGGCGGTGTGACCTCCCAGTGGGGTCGACTTTCTGTCCCCACCCATAATGTAAGGTTAAGGCTATCACAGGAAAGAGACACGTCCACTCTATATATATTTGCCTGATGACCTACGTAACAAGAACAAGATCGATGCGAGAAAGGTGAAAGCAGCCTTTTCTTTTTTAGAGAACCAAGGGCATGAAACGGACAGGCAACAAATGCGCTCGAGCCTGAGGAAGAAAGAGCGAACGACGAGACGCCGTTCTTTACCAGAATCGCTGACGAGGCTATCCCCTGGCTGACTGCCAATTATACCGTCAACGTCGGCTGCATCCTGTAGTCAGCGACGTGCCTCTTCTCCAGAAGCAGCAGCATGTCAGTACTCGTA
>NW_006920418.1:762182-776170 GCF_000344685.1 Gloeophyllum trabeum ATCC 11539 | reverse complement strand
ATGTCTGGGCACGTGAGGGGATGCCACGCCACCTGAGCCTAGGGAATCGCCACACCGCAACTGTTATTGAGCGAGAAAGGCAATGGCGGCTATGCTTTCAATCCATAAAATACAGTTTGTTATGCACATATTATTGTACCATACCAGGGATATTGATGACGTGAATAGAGTAATTTCCATGAATTTCAAGTTGTCCATCACATTTCCAATGCAATGCCAGTAGTATTGACCATGGAAACTGTTAGGGGGAGGGCACGGAAGGGGCTTCAATGGGTTCGTGTGACCCCAATTGGACAGACAGCTTCGATTACTCACCACATTTTTTTACAATTACCCAGCAATCTCAATCTCACAGACCGATTACAATAAACTTACAAGTTAAAACCATCAGGCTATGCAGATTTTATCATAAGCAGGAGGGGTACGCGTCTGTGGCCGGTGGACAGAGCCACAGAATCGACACGCGCCCACGTGCACCGTGGTGTGGTTCTCACGTTCGCATTTGCAGTTCGCGAACGCGTTCGGCGGTGTGACCTCCCAGTGGGGTCGACTTTCTGTCCCCACCCATAATGTAAGGTTAAGGCTATCACAGGAAAGAGACACGTCCACTCTATATATATTTGCCTGATGACCTACGTAACAAGAACAAGATCGATGCGAGAAAGGTGAAAGCAGCCTTTTCTTTTTTAGAGAACCAAGGGCATGAAACGGACAGGCAACAAATGCGCTCGAGCCTGAGGAAGAAAGAGCGAACGACGAGACGCCGTTCTTTACCAGAATCGCTGACGAGGCTATCCCCTGGCTGACTGCCAATTATACCGTCAACGTCGGCTGCATCCTGTAGTCAGCGACGTGCCTCTTCTCCAGAAGCAGCAGCATGTCAGTACTCGTAAGGTAAGCCTTTTCTCTCCCTCCTGAATCCAAGGCAAATTATGGTGGTTCTGGCCACGCACTAGCTCAGGTGATAACCGACGACCGTCGGCAGCACGGTTCAGTCCGAAAACTTTGTAGTTCTCACCACAGGCGAACCAGGACATTCAGTGTACTGTGTGACTGTAAGTACTGCACGACGTAGTCGTGGCAAACGCCCTGAACCGACTTCGCATTGCTGGAACTTTGATGAGCTGAAGAGCATCTCGAGGGACGTTTGTCCCGACGAAGGGACAAGATGAATACAAGTGGTATCTCGACCAAAGCCCGACCGTTGGGGGCTGCGGC
Source organism: Gloeophyllum trabeum ATCC 11539 (assembly GCF_000344685.1). Lineage (NCBI taxonomy): Eukaryota > Fungi > Basidiomycota > Agaricomycetes > Gloeophyllales > Gloeophyllaceae > Gloeophyllum > Gloeophyllum trabeum. The sequence continues at coordinate 774,952 of NW_006920418.1, read as the reverse complement.
CTGCTCACCCCAAAGTATTTCTTTCCAGCCACTTCTTTATGTACTGCATTTTCGGACTCCCCTTTGTATCCACTCATGAGGCACAGCCTAGTAATCCAGCACATACACCTCCCCATTGAACAACCCCACCGCCAGCCTGCCGCGGGCCTCGTCAAACGCGAGCGCCCGCACCGAATTCGGCCGGAACGGCAGATTCGGGTACGCGCTCAGCAGCGTGTGCACCTCCGCGCCACCCCCAAGCCCGCCGTTCGCGATGCGGACGACCCTTACTTCCTCCGTCTCGACGTTCCGCTGGACCCACACGCCGCGGCGCCCCGCGGGCCCGAGGCGCGGGTGCTCGATCGTCAGCGTGCCCCCGCTCAGAGACATGGGAAGGTGGATGGTGGTCGGGAACACCGCGAAGCGGCGCGCGGGGACAGAGGGGGGCGAGTAGGCAGCGGTGGGCAGCGGGACGGTGGCGAGGTAGACGCGGGCCATGGTGCCCTCGACGAACCGGACGGTCATGAATGTCAGCGATGGAGAAGGTGGCGCACCGGGCCCGGGGCTGTCAGAGGGGACAAAGTCGACGGCGTTTGGAAGCTTGGAGATGACCGCGTCGAGGATAGGAGGGCCGAGGTCGATCGGGGAGGGCTCTTCGTCCCTCCTCGCTCCGGACGGTTGTGGGGACGAGCAGGGAGGGAAACGGGTAGGAGAGGTAGACGGGGATCGTGAGGTCGAACGACGAGGGGACGCCGGCAGGAACTCGGGTGGCAACGCATGGGCGCGTGTTACGAGGGTGTCCTCCAGCGCGCCGGTTATGACGATCTCGGTCGGGTACAGTGTGATGTGCATTCTCAAGTGGGTCTGCGGCAAATATAAGTCTTAGGGTCACGCCTTCGCGGAATTTACTCGATACCGACCTCTTTATATAGCACATCGACCAAGCGCTTCACGCCAGTGCGGATGTTCAGCAGAAGAATCTGATGAGCGACCCCAGGCATGTCGAAGAGATTTACAAGCGTAGCTGCGACCACCTCGCCGCACATCACGACTTCGTAGAATATCCCTGCTGATAATACAGGCCGGGTTATGTGATGTTTCAATGCGACTTTCTCGGTGGAGCTCATCGGAGTAATGGTCTGAGAGACCAGAGATTGGGCGTGGAAAGTGTCCGGATCCGCGATGGAGGATAGACGAACGGAATACACTTGGAGGAGTCTGGGAGCAAATGAATATAATGCAGGGCTGCATGGTGTGTGAACACGTACTCTTCACCCTTAACAGTCACTGTCAGGGCTAACAGGGCAGAGTGCTCGCCATGCTCGTCCTCCTGAATCCCAACAGACATGTGTCTGTAATAACCAGGAGCTTCAAGCGCTGCTGCCCTGAAGGGTTCGTGCCCCACATTCCAGAAGGTGAAGGTCGTGCTCTGCCTGCCCATTGGCCGATTACGCTGGGCGGTGACTAGCCAGTGCGCGCCAGGCAGCCAACAGATTTCAGAGATGGATACATTATCAGGCCCAGACGTGACAGACACGAAACGTCTTATGGTAGGCTCCGGTCTACGCCAGTTTAGGTCCAGCCGGAGAGCAGTTGTGCAGAGTGGCTGGAGGTCTGTGGCTGGGAGCGCCTGGACTGATGTATTGGCTGGGAGGGGAAGGGGTACAGTGCGAGCAAGGTCTGAGGCGAGCTGGTGCCACAGGTAGTCGGTCAATGCGAGGGTGTAAATCGCCCGGCACGTCTGGGGCGCAGTTAGTGGTCGACAAGTCTGGGAACGAGCGAGCTTGCCTGTTTGAGTGCGAGGACGTCTGGGATGGACAGCCGTATGAATATGTCGAGGAGGATGTCGTCTGGCAACTGAATGAATGAGGGCATGGAGGGCTGGGGCGTCGCACGAGCAGTCGCTGAGACATGGCCAGCAGTTATGGCGACGACAGACGAGGTCGGACTTAATCGGGGTGATCGACTTCCGGCTGATAAGATTAGATCCCAGCTTCTCCCGATCATGATTACATGTCGTAACCGAAGCCAACCCCAGCGAATGCCACACTTGGCAAGCCCCGTCCGTCTATCCCATGGGACGAACAAAACAGTCCTGTAGACTCGTACCCAACGGTAAGAGCAAGGAAAAGCTCGGAACCAAAGTAGAGCAGCTCGTGAAGGTACGCAACGTAACCAGCAAAATACGGATCGTTACGGACAGAAATCGTCATTTGAGAAAGCCATGATCCTTGCCCAGACATTCCCTCCCGGGTCGCCTCACAACTGACCCGCCATTTATATAGAGAAATCGGATTTATACAGCGACTGTACCTCCGCCGCGTCCCTCCATTGATGCTACGCGTCTCGGCGATCCCAGAGTTCTGTGCGGCGATTTACGAAGATCCTATCTTCCCTTCAAGTGTCTATGTCCAACTAACCGAAGGACTGGGGATGAGTAGAGGCGCGCGCCTGCGACAGAAGTGCCCCGGAAAGTACGAGCCAGCTTAGTTCAGATCGGACACACCTTGGTACTCAGCATGCGCTGTCGACTGGGTTAGACGTAACCTTGCTTTCATTACAATGTCTCACCAGAAGGGGATACGTCGCGATAATACGAAGATTGCATACGACCAGCAAAGCTGTTCTGTCATGTTTACCTCAATCATCCGCTCCACATACCATGGTCGCCTGTCCTCCGTCCCAGTGTTGTCCCCAGCGGACTCATAGGTCACTTGCAGCTTTGTGCATCGCACAGTTCAACGTTCATGGTTTGAACCGGGTGGCAACTGAGTACCGATTCCCAGCGCATCTCGGGCGCGTCAGTCATGAGAGTGAGGCAGCTCTGGCTGGCCATCCGTGGCGAATAACCCGAGCCAAGGCATAAACTACCAGAGCGAGGTGGTACCGATCGTCGACATAAGTAACTGCCAGAGAGCCCAACTCGATAACTTGAATGCACCAGAGCAAAGCATCTGGAAGGGTTGCCCAATGCGGTATGTCAGTGAAGTGCACGTGGGTGTGGCTGCACACGATCTGATTTCAGCCAGATTTGACTCCCTTTGACTGAGATCTCCTACAAAAGCACGGCTCAGGCGCATATTTCTAAGGGCCATAAAGGTCGTTGCTCAACGTTCGTCTCAAGTAATATCCACCAGAACAACAGCCGAATACTGTGGCGTTCCCGTAAAATCTCTGTCTTGCGCAGCCGTTCTGTCCTCCAATGGACCAAGAAGTAAACCAATTAGTCCAGGCGATCCTCATTGCTTCCGACCCGACACAAGGAACTTTGCATCAGCAAGCGTTAGAATATCTCTCTAATGTTCAGCAAAACGCGGCCAGTAGCTGGCGGTTAGCTCTCGCCCTGTTTGTCGATACAACTCCCGATGGCGCGCGGAAGCATCCACCTCAAGCGCGATTCTTTGGGCTGCAGGTCCTAGATAATTTCTTGGATAATCGGTGCGTGGATTCATTGCATTGAATTTACAAGCCTGACCCTAGACTGGCCCGTTTGCACGTTCATTATCACTTATCCTACGCGCATACATTTGTGGCACATGCCTTCACCAGCTATGAGCCCTTAGACGAAGACTCGTTCACGACCTTACAGCAAGCACTTGTGGGATACATACAATCCGAGTATGTGTACGGCCCAGCAGAGTCGAGCGCGCCTTGTAAGCACATTCACCATCGCCGACGAGCCCGCCACTGACCCGTCCTCAGTCCTCCGCAACAAGTTCTCCCATACTCTCACTCTTTTCTTCCTATGCACTTACGTCGAGCAATGGCCCTCGTTCCTCACGGACCTCTTCTCCCTTATCCGTCCCTCGGAATCATCCTCCCAATCCACCTTCAACCCCCACGTCTCCCTGCTCTTCTTCCACATCGTGCTCGAGATATCGGGTGAGGTCGCGGACGCGATCCTGAAGTCTGCGAGGACTTGGAATGCAGCAAGGCAAGCCCGGGATGGGCGTGTGCGTGATGCAGTTCGAGATCGGGACGCGGCGCGTATCAATGAAGCCGTGCTGACTATTGTAGCGAACAGCGCGGACAGGATGAGCAAGCTGCGCAAGGGCGAGCTGGACGTGCCCACGCCTGAAAAGGAGCTGTCTACCGCGGAGGAGGTAGTGGATTGGGGAGTGAGGACGTTCGCGTCCTACGTCGGTCAGTCTCCCCGGCCCGTCCGACGTGGATGCCGTTTCTGAAATTCTTGCCAGGGTGGATTGATATCAACCTGACGGTGACACCCACGACAATTCCCCTCCTGTTCACCCTGCTGTCTGATCCTTCTCTGCCGATTCGGCTGGCCACTTGCGGAGCCCTGACACGCATCGTCGCCAAAGGCCTGAAAGAGCCCGCTGACAAATTGCAGCTCATCAAGGTCCTCTCACTAGGAGAGGTGCTCGATGCATTAGAGAGCCGGACGAGATCAGAACAAGAGGCTCGCGGGGAAGATACGGACGAAGCCGAAGAATCTTACCGCGAGGCTCTAGGTAAACTGCTAAATGTCCTGGGCCTTGAGCTGATGAAGCTCATTGATGTGGGTGTCGTCTTGCAGTGGAAATTCGGTACGCTAATGGCCCATCTAGGATTGCCTTAACGAGGAGATTCGTTCGGAAGCGTCGAGATTACTCGAACAGTGCCTCCCTGTGATGCTTCGTTTCATGTCTGACGAATATGATGACACGTCGTCCACTATCTTCCCGATGCTGTCGACAATCCTCAGCAGCGTAAGTGCTGCCCGCAAACCTCGTCTGCACTCGCGCTAATCTTCACCCACATCTCAGTACAAAAAAGCCAAGAAAGTCTCCACAGATCCTATCGACGACTCAAAACGCTCCTTCCTCACCTCCCTCCTGCGCGTGATACTCGAGAAATTCAAATGGGAGGAAGACGCAGACCCGGATGACATGGACGAGGACGACAAGGCCGCGTTCGAGACCCTGCGCAAAGTAGGCACATAGCCCCCTCTCACCTTGCCGTCTTTTAAAGCCTGACCAAAGCTCCCACCCTGCAGGATCTGCGTACGTTCCTAGATGCCGTGCTGGTGATCGACCAGGATCTGGTTACGGATGCTGTGCGGACTCTGTCCATCAACACGCTCACGGCGTACAGGAATGGCGCGGCCATTAAATGGACGGATGCTGAACTGTCGCTCTATCTGATATTTATCTACGGTGAAATCAACAAAAGTGCGCAACCCCTTCTCGCGCTTTTCGGCGGCTGATCTGGTTGTGTTCTTTTTCCAGGTGGGGGTAAGGGAAGGGCTGCGTTTTGCCAGGCTCCCCCTATTCCAAGAGGCGAAGACCGCCGGAAGTTCGACTATTCGGAATACCCCTTGACTAGCCACGGCGAAATGTTGTACACTATGGCGCACTCAGGCATTTCCGCGTACCCACACCGCGCAGTCGCCATGCAGTTCTTCGAGACTGCTGCAAGATATGGTGATTTCTTCAAGGTCCGGAAGGATTGTATCCTGCCCGTTCTGGAAGCTATGGTCGATACACGGTGAGTGCACTATCCAGCTGAAGAATCGCAAACACTGACCGTCATCTTTTTATGTCACAGCGGTCTACACAGCCCTCATTCTTCCGTCCGCTCCAGAGTATTTTATCTGTTCCACCGCTTCGTGAAAGAAGATCGCAACGAGATAACGTCCGAAGTTGCCTTGAAGCTGATTGACAGTATCCGGGACCTCCTCCCTGTCCAGGTCGAGCTGCCACAGCTCGAAGACGAGACACAAGATATGCTCACAGAAGCCGTGAACAACCCGGGGATCTTCGATTCTCAGCTGTATCTCTTCGAGGCTGCCGGAACACTGGTATCCTTGATCTCGAAGGCGCCGGAACAGCAGGCCGCGCTGCTCTTGTCCATCGTGAAACCTCAGCTGGACCAGCTTGCCACCAGCTTGCAGGCGGTCAAGGGCCCCCAGGATCATATCCCTATCTTGGAGGTGCATCACATCATCATGGCGTTGGGGAACATCGCGAAGGGCTTCCCGGATTACCCATCGGAAATACCGGAGGGGTATACTCCGCCACCTCTGGATGTGTTCCGGGAGGTCGCTCAAGCCATCCTGACATCTCTGAACGCCATGAATGTGTTCAAGGTAGTTCGGGATGCGGTGAGTACCAGACTCGGTCATGATTGTGTTCTCTGCTGACATATCTACCAGACGCGCTTCGCCTTTGCCAGGATTATCGCGACGACGGGACCGAATGTGACGAGCTTCATCCCGCCGTTGATGGCTAGCCTCCTCACACATTTCGAACTCGTGGAGCTCGTGGATTTCATGAACTTCATAGGGCTACTTGTACACAAACTTCAGGTACGTCGCTAGCACGTGGTGTCACCTCGGCATGCGCTGATATCGCCACAGTTGGATATCTTTGATGTGCTGGACCAGCTCATAGGACCGCTGAGCGAACGTATCACTGAGGTTCTCTCGCAACCGGTCACGGGCACGGATGATCAGCTCGCTCATACGGACACGAAGAGAGCCTACCTCGGTTTACTGAATACTATCGTGTCCTCGAGTGTACACGGCATATTCATATCGGAAAGTGAGTGTGGCATCGTTTAATGCATACCCAGCAAGTTTGTGACGCGGGTACAGGGAACAAGGGCCGGTTCGAAAATCTTCTCGAAAGTATGGAGCAGCTTGCCACCGATTTGTCTGATCCAGGCAGCGCGAAGGCAGCATTCACGTTCTTGGGCCGCTGCGTTAGTGTTTGGGGCCGACGTCCTGAAGAAATCGCTGCCAATGGTAATGGCAACGCACTAGCCGGAGCCCAGAGCCTACCAGGATTCGAACGGTTTATATATGAACAGCTGGTGCCACTGGCTTTCAAAGTCTTGTCGTTACCCAACTTCAACATCAAGGACGGCCAGATGCTCATGGTAAGCCCGGCGTCAGATATTTCAGTTTGGCGTATGCTTACTTGTCCATTAGGTACTCCACGAGATCGCCAACTTCCTCCAGACTGTCTGCAAGACGAGGGGCCAGGAAGCCTATGACTTCTTCGTGAACGTGTTCCTCCCGGCTCAGAACTGGCCTCAAGATATGTCGGTCGACTTTGCTACTAAACTCAGGGACTTTGATGGCAAGGGCTTTAGGAAATACTTTGTAGATCTAGTCCGAGCCTCACGAGCCGGCTCATAGCATCGTATGCTTTTAAAATTCTCGTGTCTGCTGTGTCGGCTGCTCTTCATTTATCTGCACATCTGTTAGCTCTACAAGTTCGTTGCATCAGTGTTCACATTCAACAAGTCTCCCTGCATATCATCTGTAGCTTTGCATTTCTGGTCGAGTAGTACAAGTCGTTCCCCTGCACAAGAAGTATTTGAGCAGATCAAATATGATGAGTGTCGGACTCAGTTGCCACAACAGCCTATCGAAGCAGTGCAGTGCACAGCGCGTCATGCTCATGCTTCCCTGAGTGGCGGCGTGTTCTCCTTGCCTCAAGCTCGCTCGTAACCGGAAAGTACTCGCATTATCGTCTCGGTTCAGCGAGGATGGCTGCAGGTACGTATACAGAAACTCGGGTATTGGCCGTCCCTCATCGTGAGAGCAGTCCCTCGGCGTGGCAAGCCCAAGATAGTGAGTATTGCATGCATTGCTGCTGCCAATCGCTCATTGCAGTCAATGTGCAGCGCCCTCCTAAGAAGGTGATTATATCAACACTCCACCTGGCTTGAGGAGTCTGAATTCATGATGCCAGCATGGTCCGGACGTATCGATCGACGAGACATGGTCCAAGCTCTCCGCGAATATCCGGGAAATCCACAATCACAATGCCTCTAATCTTTCTTTCGAAGAGAACTATCGTTTTGCGTACAACATGGTTCTCCACAAGAACGGGGACATGCTGTACAAGGGGACGAAGCAGCTCGTGGGCGAGAACCTGGATCGTCTCGCGCGAGAGCAGGTCATCCCTGCGTTCCCGACTGGGAGAAGCGACGATCCCATGCACAGGAGTCAGGAGGGCGAACGATTACTGAAGGCACTGCGGAGTGTATGGGATGATCACATCTCAAGTATGTCCAAACTGAGTGATGTGCTGAAATACATGGTATCCTAATCACCCGACATATAATCACTCATTCCGTCCATTGACCATGCTTTGTCCCTCCCCAGGACCGTGTATACACCGACTCTGCCCAAGTGCCAAAAATCTATGAAGCCGGCCTGGATTTGTTCCTGAAGCATATAATCCGCCCACCCATATCCGATCACCTCATTGCTACCATCCTCGACCTCATACACATCGAGCGCGACGGGTATGTGATTAACCGTTCAGCTGTTAAGGGCTGCGTGGACGTTTTGCAACAGTTGAGCCCCGAAAAGGATGGCCCGTCCGTGTACAAGCAAGATCTTGAGCCTGCCGTTCTACGCGAGAGCGAGATTTATTACAGAGAGGAGGGTGTTAAGCTGGTTGACACCTGCGATGCACCGGAATATCTGCGCAGAGTAAGGGAGGTTTCTCGTCAGTGTCGGCGGATACTTATCGTTCCCAGGTGGAGGCCAGGTTCGAGTCAGAGGAGTCACGGACACATCATTACCTATCCTCTCAAACAGCTCGCCCTCTGCGTCGCATACTGGAGAACCACCTTTTAACGGCCAATCTTCAACCCGTTATCTCCATGCCCAACTCTGGACTAGATGCCATGATTGACCTCAACAAATACGACGACATCGCGCGTCTCTACCGCGTTTTTACCATGGTTCCCCAAGGTCGACCTACATTAAGGAAAGCCCTCAAGGATTCGATCAACCGGCGAGGTCAAGAAGTCAACCTAGGGAGCACAGTGGATATAGATGCTAACCTTGGAGAACCGGACGAAGACCCCGGAGGCAAGGGCAAAGGGAAGGCACGCCCCCAGGCAGGCTCTCAGACTCTTTCGCTGGCTCTCAAATGGGTTCAGGACGTTTTGGACTTGAAAGACCAATTTGATCAGATCTGGAAGCGATCCCTTCAAAGCGACCGTGACTTGGAAAGCGGCATCAATGAGGTACGTAGCATCAATACAATATCGTGCGGCAAGCAGAAGCTCAGTTATTACCAGGCATTCGAGTCTTTCATCAATCGAAATGACAAGGCGCCCGAGTTCATGTCGTTGTTCATCGACGAGAACCTAAAGAAAGGTCTCAAAGGGGTACGCTTCATCTCTGTTTGAGGATGTATAGACAAGTGTGACACTGCTGCCAGAAAACGGACACGGAAGTCGAGGCCGTACTGGACAAGGCTATCACTGTGTTCCGATACCTTACCGAGAAGGACGTCTTTGAGAGATACTACAAGGGTCACCTCGCAAAGCGTCTACTCTTGGGCCGATCAGTTTCGGACGATGCTGAACGGGGTATGCTCGCCAAGTTGAAGGTCGAATGTGGATATCAATTCACCCAGAAGCTGGAGGGTATGTTCCACGATATGAAGATATCGGCTGATACCATGCAAGCGTATCGAGACAAGATGGCTCAAAGCGCGGTACGTCATGTTTTGGTTTCTCTTGACTTAGATCGATTATTCATGACAGCATTCAGCCTCTCCCCGTCGAGATTTCGGTGACAGTCATGACCTCGACGTTCTGGCCCATGTCCCATTTGGATGCATCATGTACTCTGCCGGACGTGCTGCTGAAGGCTTGCAAATCTTTCGAGCAGTTCTATCTTTCGCGGCATTCCGGGCGACGTCTCACATGGCAGCCCTCCTTGGGAAATGCGGATGTACGGGTGTCGTTTAAAGCGAGGAAACATGACTTGAACGTATCAACGTTCGCGCTAGTTATACTATTGCTCTTCGAGGATCTCGGTGATGGCGAATTCCTGACGTATGAAGTATGCGCCCGGTTTTGTATTTCTATTGCGTTTCGGAGTCTAATAATTGTCGTTACAGGAGATCAAATCAGCTACGAACATCCCCGACCAGGAGCTGCAGCGAAATCTCCAGTCCCTTGCCTGTGCCAAGTGGAAGGTCCTGAAGAAGCATCCCCCGGGACGCGATGTGAACCCCGATGACTCCTTTTCCTTCAATGCCGACTTCACCGCGAACTTACAGAAAATAAAGATTAGCACAGTAGCCGCCAAGGTAGAGTCCAATGAGGAGCGCAAGGAGACGCGCGACCGCGTGGAGGAGGAACGCAGGCATCAAACAGAGGTTTGTTCCCGCGGCCCCTTCCACGACCTAATTCGCTCACATATTGCGACAGGCGTGCATCGTTAGGATCATGAAGGACAGGAAACATATGACCCATATAGATCTCGTCAACGAGGTTACGAGACAGTTGGCCAGTCGATTCCAACCGAATCCTCTTAGTATAAAGAAACGTATTGAAGGGCTTATTGAGGTGAGCGGTAGGGGTCTTGACGTTTAAGTACCGTCGCTGAATGTTGTATCTCAGCGCGAGTACTTGGAGAGGTGCGAAGACCGCAAGTCCTACAATTACTTGGTAAGTCACGTCGGATGATTAGGATAACGCTTGCTGACGCCCGTCTAGGCGTGATGCGTACACATCTTCGGTATCACAAGCTGCTCTCAATGTATACTATTACCCAATGGCACAGAATGTACTACTGTATCGATTGTTACCAGGCAAATTCTGTCCCCTGTCATGCACATATATTATATTTCATTTCTCACTTGCTCTCAGATGTGATGCCGTTGAAATTGTTCCACACGTCGATATATGCCCGTCTGCATAACCAGAAGTGTTACTCAAAGAGCTGAATTCTCTGACATAAATACATGAGGTATCTACGGACAGAGGAGACGTTGACGTCTAAGCTCCTACATGCGTGGGGAGCTGTCAGAGAGCCAATTCCTTATGAATATGCGACCTACAAGATGTTGGCCTGGGTTACTTGATTTTCAGGAAACTCGCCTAGCTACGGGCAAGGACCGAAGTCCTCGGGAACTAGAGGAGCTATATGTTGCCACGGATCGGAGGATGGTCTGTCCACCTGAAGCAGAGGGAAGATCAGCGACAGTTTACTACAATATGGAGCGATACCGCTTACCGTCCGAGACCCCAACATGTCAGCCCTGAGGTGCGTCGCTATGAGATGGACCACAGTGCTTGACCTACCACAGCCGGCGGAACTGGTGAGTTCTACGCAACTGCTGATCCAGAGTTTTAGCACCGAGTGGCGGCGATAATATGGTGTACATACCGGTAGTCCAGTGGGAACCCTCGCAATCCTGCAACTGGTAACGCTATTAATCAGTGCTGACTCCGTAGGTGTAGTTGCAGGGGGTACGTACCGGAAAGAGAGAGTTCCAAAGGTCCACGACATCCTGCAACATGCTATATATACTGGTTCGCCTCGTGGAGATTATGGCAGGCTCGGAACCTCCATTCACGTACCCAGAAGCGCACATAGTATGGGAAGCTATCTCCTCCTTACATGCACTATGCACTCGGCACTCGGCATACCACATGGACATGTATGATGTACCCTCAAGCTCATGCTTCCTAGTCGTTCATGTAAACTCAAGGTTTGATTGACTGTGAGTGATGCCGCTCATATCCTCACATACTCAGGCGCGCAACACAGCAATCGCTGGAAAAGCTGGATTCCATGAGGCAGAATACATGAAGCATCTACACACAGAAGACGTTGACATCTAAGCTCTCCTACACTCACGTACAGCAATCAGCTTCCAAGTTCTAGACTTTCGCAGTCCCGCAAAGTGCAACTCACCAGATACTGGGATGGCCTTGGTTATTTGATTTGCTGGGGGGTGCGGAATGCCGCCGAGATGCAACGGTCGTTCGACCGGTACATCTGCATATATTGTCAGTACGACGGTCAACGTCAATCCCCTTAGCTGGATATCGAAGCAGTTGGGAACTCACCTCCATCAGCCGACTGGGCTACGGCGCAGTCGACTGTCCTTGCGCTCAAATCACCCGTGGGAGTTTGAACGCTACTACCAACCAGTCGCTGAGGCGCTTGATCGGTAAAACGGGGTCTAGTCCACCGGTCGAATCAGTAGGAGCGTCTTCCAGTAGAAGGCGGAGGATACAAACCCGATGGACCACCGGGGACCCCCCCTCCAGTCGACTGTCGCAGTGAGTGAGCGAAGGGAGGTGTGAGGGCCCGAAGAAACCCTGAACACCAGTGGACAGACTTTATATACCCACCCACCTCATGTACACGCCCAACCCTTCCTGAGGTTACAGGGATCTCCCGCCCTGAGTCTCACGCAGATGTTTCCCTCAAAGGTCCGCGAGACCTTGAGTCCAGCTCCTTTAAGCCTTTGGGCCGGCAGATCGGTCCATGGCCATCAGGATCTGTCACAGGTGTCGCGTCTGAGCTCGTCTGCAGATTCCCGGTGGGACATCACAGGGACGTTAGCTGGGAGGTCCATCGGAGGTCGGGCGATGACCTCAAGATTATACTATGCCTGGGTAGGATGTCACTGCCTGTATTATCCAGTGAATGCTGTACTACTACTGGTGGCACATTGCCTGCTACATGATACAGAATGTAAATAGCATTTTAGCATTTAATTATGGGAGCCTGTAGGGCAGACGAATGGTGACTGCAGGATAAACAGTGGTTGGAGGGACTTAGCAGATTTCGCGTCTGGCGGCGCGAGACCGAATTTGAGCGGAGCTTAAATCCCGAGCGAGTTAACTCGAAGTTTTCACCGTCGTCTTCCTCTGCCACCACACCGTCTCGCCACAATCAGCGCAGGCTCCTAGAACCATCCGTCTCGCGTCCTCGATCCTCTCTGCTAGGGCGTGTGTGAAGATGTTATCTAATATGGCTTATATAATGTAGTTTATTTATAGTTGTGTTTCCTGAT
>NW_006920418.1:745078-761874 GCF_000344685.1 Gloeophyllum trabeum ATCC 11539 | reverse complement strand
CGACTGGGCTACGGCGCAGTCGACTGTCCTTGCGCTCAAATCACCCGTGGGAGTTTGAACGCTACTACCAACCAGTCGCTGAGGCGCTTGATCGGTAAAACGGGGTCTAGTCCACCGGTCGAATCAGTAGGAGCGTCTTCCAGTAGAAGGCGGAGGATACAAACCCGATGGACCACCGGGGACCCCCCCTCCAGTCGACTGTCGCAGTGAGTGAGCGAAGGGAGGTGTGAGGGCCCGAAGAAACCCTGAACACCAGTGGACAGACTTTATATACCCACCCACCTCATGTACACGCCCAACCCTTCCTGAGGTTACAGGGATCTCCCGCCCTGAGTCTCACGCAGATGTTTCCCTCAAAGGTCCGCGAGACCTTGAGTCCAGCTCCTTTAAGCCTTTGGGCCGGCAGATCGGTCCATGGCCATCAGGATCTGTCACAGGTGTCGCGTCTGAGCTCGTCTGCAGATTCCCGGTGGGACATCACAGGGACGTTAGCTGGGAGGTCCATCGGAGGTCGGGCGATGACCTCAAGATTATACTATGCCTGGGTAGGATGTCACTGCCTGTATTATCCAGTGAATGCTGTACTACTACTGGTGGCACATTGCCTGCTACATGATACAGAATGTAAATAGCATTTTAGCATTTAATTATGGGAGCCTGTAGGGCAGACGAATGGTGACTGCAGGATAAACAGTGGTTGGAGGGACTTAGCAGATTTCGCGTCTGGCGGCGCGAGACCGAATTTGAGCGGAGCTTAAATCCCGAGCGAGTTAACTCGAAGTTTTCACCGTCGTCTTCCTCTGCCACCACACCGTCTCGCCACAATCAGCGCAGGCTCCTAGAACCATCCGTCTCGCGTCCTCGATCCTCTCTGCTAGGGCGTGTGTGAAGATGTTATCTAATATGGCTTATATAATGTAGTTTATTTATAGTTGTGTTTCCTGATTAAGCCGAACGGTGAGGATGAGGACACTATGAGACGGCTGGCCCAACTCGTCGTCCGAGGTTTTACCGGAATTATGTAAGGCGGCTAAGCGACTAACGATGCGTCGGTTTACACTGGGTGCAATTCCCATATTGAGCCACTGAGAAAGTGTGACTGAAACCGGTCAAAGGTCAAATTTTGTTCATAGTGTTGCCTTGCAAAACATATGAAAGTTCAATGAATAGTGCTGAACAAAGAACATATCCTGTGTCACAATCAGATTTTTGCACACTCAAAAGTAGTATTATTCTAATTCGGTTCACTGATTGTGCAATGGACAATCATGAAAAAAGTTTGACCTTTGACCCGTTAATTTCACAGTTTTCTGCATGCTCAATATGGGTGATGTACCCAGTGTTATTGACGTTCGTCGACTGCCCGATTTGGATTTCGAGGTGGCTTTCTCGTCGCACCTCAGCCGCCCTTCGAGCATCTCCTCTGCTCGCCGCGCGTCGATGGCGGGGCATACAATCTAATCTTTAAATAGAAAACACTGTTTTGGTAGTAATGCATGAGTAGCTGTTGCTCTGTATTTTCGATGTATTTCGATGAATAGATTATTCTATATACATTGAAAAGTGCAAGTACCAGGCTCCTCGATGCAAAGTAACCCCAGACCTTTGAAGATTGTGTATATAAATCTACTTTAACTTTGATAAAAATACAGAGACAGTAGCTGCCGCACTATTGTGGTAAATAACTGTTCACTGCTTTCTTTGTTGAAGTGGGGGGATTCCCGTACCTACTCATGCTCACTGGAAGTACATGCAGTCAACAATTCAGATATACAATATTCTGTTATTGACAGCTACAATGTCCATGTCCCCGTCGACGCGCGGCGAGCAGAGGAGATGCTCGAAGGGCGGCTGAGGTGCGACGAGAAAGCCACCTCGAAATCCAAATCGGGCAGTCGACGAACGTCAATAAACCGACGCGTCGTTAGTCGCTTAGCCGCCTTACATAATTCCGGTAAAACCTCGGACGACGAGTTGGGCCAGCCGTCTCATAGCGTCCTCATCCTCACCGTTCGGCTTAATCAGGAAACACAACTATAAATAAACTACATTATATAAGCCATATTAGATAACATCTTCACACACGCCCTAGCAGAGAGGATCGAGGACGCGAGACGGATGGTTCTAGGAGCCTGCAATCAGCGCCTCTTTCGCGCAGCTTTCGCGTCGACCGCAACGCCTCAAACCACCTGCCATATATCGGCAATGGCCCGTGAGTGTATAACCAGCATTTCCCAAGTGTCCCGTGTTTGACAGTGTACTGTCATATCAGATCCGAGGCCGTGGATAATAGTCCGGGGGTTGCGTTGAAAGGTATGTGTTCGCTCATGTGTATGTCACCTTCAGATTGTTAAACTGCTCTCTTGTATGTTGCAGCCATTCTATTCTGGGGTCATTGTCTACAGCCAGGAACAGTGGCAGGGCGAGGCTACATGGTATAATCAATGTTGTATGTATATATAGGCTATAGTAGTATAACTGTAGCATTGGTCGTGCCTTGTATATAGTGTAGCCCACAAAAGATATATCTGCTTTTCCTATCATGAAAGCCAAAAGCAAAAGAAAAAAAAAGAAAAAGAAAAAAAACTGCCAATCCGCTGGACGTTCCGGCGTGGTGTTTCTGAGACCTCGGATTTGAGCTCCCACGACATCATGATTTTGCGAGCTGAGATCGATCCGCTGTTTTTATGTCACAGCAATGTTCGACTGGACTCCAATCGACATCAAACCGGGGCCTCGGGCGGCTCCCAGGCCGACCTTCCCAAAACAGTTTCCCAGGATGGGCGTGTAGGGTAGAGGGAAAGCCGAACGGCAAACGAACCTCAATACACCCCAAAGGATATAGTTACTATCTTTCCAAGTGTAATCATTGGTCAAGAGATTGACACATGTACGTATCCCCGATCAATGCATTAAACTCAAGGTTTAATCCACTTGTAGGGATATCGTTCCCATCCTCACACGCTTAGGCATGCACGCTTTGCATCACGATCAATGAAGAGCTGAATTCCATGACGCAGAATACATGAAGCATCTACACATAGAAGACGTTGACATCTAAGCTCTCCTACACACGCGGACAGCAATCAGCCTCCACCTACCTATCCTCCCGCGCACGAGAAAACTCACCAGATACTAAGGGGCCTGGGTTATTTGATTTGCCGGGGATGACCTGGACAGGTCTACTACGGACAACGACATAGGTCGCAGGCCGCCGCACACAATGTGTGTAGCACAATATGCGCTCCAAAGAATGTCGCACTTTCGCGGCACCTAGTAAAGATTATGATACGCGGGTTAGATGTCCTTGACAGGATGAGCAGTCGGGGAAGCACCTCACCTCTGACAGTCGCAGCGGAATTCCACTACGACCGGATCCACAAGCCTCAACGGCTTGAAGACGACGACCTCCCATTCCTGGGAGGCCAGACGGTTCCTAATCCACCGATCAAGTCAGTAGGAGCTCCCTTTAGGGGAAGATAGAGAATACAAACCCAACGGGATACCGGGGACCACTCTTCCAGTCGACTGTCGCAGTGAGTGAGCGAAAGGAGATCTGGGTCCAAAGGAACTAGGATTGCGGTAGGTGCGATTTATATACTAACCTGCCTCGTGGGTAGTATAGGGCAGGTCGAACAAACCTTAACCCCACGCGCTATTTTAGGTGCATACTCTTGAGTCTCAAAAGTCATCGGTGCAATGTCTATGATATTAAGTATATATCAGGCTGTAAGGCCGCGCGAGCATGGCAGAGCCCGCTACCGTAGATGGTAGTAAGTGAGCACTTGACATTCTGACCAGCATCATATATATCTATTTTGCAAAAGCAGTCGTGCTCCGGCAATAATATCCGACTGGCATTCAACTTGATGGCCTGAAGTCCCGAGAGATGTCCACTCACTAGTACTCCTCTCTTAGGTTCTCAAACACAAGTTATCAAAAGGTCTGGCATTAGAGTATGCTGTTGTCATCTTGAGACCACATGATCCAAGCAAAGTCAGGTCTGTCTCTTGAGTCCCTTGACAAGCATCGGCCACCTTGGCTATAAAGGGAAAAGCAGGGCCACGTGGTCCTCAAAGGACCCCAATAGCTGGGCCCCATTTTTGATTGGTCCAAAGGCTCATGCCGCCCCGCCGTCCACCTTAAACGCCAAATAGTGTCAAGTAGTGGAATATAGCAGCTACGACTCCTGCTCCTTTGCATGCAGTTCCTGCAGCCAGCCAGGTTTGGTCTCCTCCCTGCGGCGCTTGAGCTCGTCTAACTTTTCCTCCAGCGCCTTTTCGAACTGGTCTCCGGGCGTGTTCTCGAACACGAACGGGCCGACCTTCTTCGACATCCCGCTCCCTCTCGAGCCACTCGCACCGTCCTCCTGGCCGTCCTGGGATGCGATCGGGGAACCCATCCCGATGCGCAGGATCCGCGCGCCGCTTGCGTCGCCTTCTCGTATTTTCTAACACACGAGCAATTTCAGTTTGACAGGATCGAGCGGGGGAAGATATGCACGGGAAACTAACATTCAGCATATCCTGCATAACCGTCTGCTCGAGACCGAGCGCCATCCACTTGCGGTTCGCCAGCGTCTCCTCGTCCGTATACGCCCTCACCCTTAGGTCGTCCATATCCACCCTTGCCACCTCCTCGACCCGCGCGAGCCGCTCGAACGAGCCGCGCGCGTCCGCGAGCGTGTTCGCCCACGTGTTGACGTCGCTGACGAGACGCGTGTTGTTGCGCGGCGAGAGCAGGAGCTCGATGCGCGAGAAGGGTACGGCATCGCCGCGGTGCACGAGGAACTCGCCGCCCTCGGCGAGGCCGAGGGATGCGAGGATGTTGGTCCCCATTTGGGCCTTGATATAGGAGGAGAGGACGGGGAGGGCGTTCTCGGCGATGACGCGACCCTGGCGATGCAAGTAAGTCTAAGTGTGGTGTGAAGGAAGATGCTAAGAGGGTGTACGTACTTGTTGGTGAGACGCCTCTAGAATTACGGTGATTGAGATCTTCTCGGTCCCCAGGTCGTAGTCGTATCTCCCGAGGTATACTGGTATTAAGATGGGGTAGGCTGCAAGCTATCGCAAATTAACACAAGAAGGGTGATTTGCCGGTGAACAGATGCAAACCAGGTTGGCTCTGACACTGCTGGGATCGAACCTGAAATGATCGTGGATGGTAGCGTCCCGATATGAAAGACGTCGAATCGCATCGAGTAGGCCAAGAGGCGAAAGCGTGAACGGTAAACAGAGAGGCTTGACGCCGTATTGCGTTTCCAACTCTGGAGACCATGGTACTGGTTCGAGGCTGTATAGCTTGGGGTCGTTCAGACAGATCCTTGCGAGAGGTTCAGTGGAGAAGCCTTGCAGACGGGGGATGTCAGCGTTACCAACGGAGAATAAGATAGCTCGTGACACGTACCTGGTAGGTATCTACGATGAGATATCGCGAGCAGTAGTCAGAATAGGCGGCACGTACGGTTCCATCCACCTACGAGTTCGCGGCGTGGGCCGTGATCGTCCGCTACCCCGGAGAAATGTCAGGCCCATCCCGGGTTGCACTTTGCGAACAAGCCGCGCACCTGTGTGGTATCCTCCCCATAGGTGACCCAAGCGTTCCCTGTGACCTCTGCGTCGATCATCCACCCCGGGACGTACAGTGGCTGGAGGAGGGCCGGCTTTATGGGCTCGAATCCGAGGGCGGGGAACCAGCGGGCCACCAAGGATGAGAAATAATGACCGATAACGGGGAGCGCGGCAGCGATGGACATGTCTCTAACCGCATCATCTGGCGAGACTCGGAACGGGTAGACTGCGTTGAACAGGTCAGAAGGAGAACATGGCGGGATTGGGGACAGCAGGACCTCTGACTTTGGGGTGGTATGCCGGCGCTGCATCGGAGTAGTGCCTGCAGCAACGGGGCACCTTCTTCAGCGATGCGTAGAGTCGACTGCGCTGCGAGAACATCGTCCGCGACGGCGAGCAGACACTAAACTGGAGGCCGGGGAATAGAGGAGTGCACGTGACCGAGGGTCTTGAATACGCGCTGCTAATTGACGTGTCCCACAAACACACTCGTTCCTTCCATCCCGCTCCTTTCCTGCCGTCTTGCCCGACATGCTCTGCGTTGTACGGGCGCTGGCCCTGGCATTGCTGCTCCTCGCGACGCTCGCAGCGGCGGCGGACCTCTACAAGGTACTCGAACGTTAGTCCAAGGCGCGCACACACTCGCTCCGTGCATACATCGTAATTGAAACACCCTCGCATCGCAGTCGACAGGTCCGCTGATGAGCGCGACATTAAGAAGGCGTACAAGCGCCTCAGTCGGAAATATCACCCCGACAAGAACAAGGACCCGGGGGCGGAGGACAGGTTTGTCGAGATCGCACATGGTATGTCTTTGCCTCTCCATGATGTGTTTGGTTCTAACAGGGGCATATCCAGCATACGAGGTTCTATCTGACCCGACAGTGAGCCATGACCTCCTTTCCACTTGGCGTGGTTACCATTATTTTTTAGAAACGCCAAATATACGACCGGCATGGCGAGGTAAGTCGCCAGACGTGACTACCCTACGCCTTCCTTACTCGATCCACAGGAAGGCCTGAAAGCCCACGAAAGCGGAGGCGGCCAACAGTATGCGAACCCCTTCGACATGTTTTCGAATTTCTTCGGCGGCGGCCGTACGTACCCTTCCCATGTCGTTCCAGTCCCCCCTGACGCGCTCCGTCAGAGGGCCAACAACAAGTCCGCAGAGGGCCGACATCCCTGACCGAATTCGAGGTCACACTAGCAGACATGTACGTCCCCGCTCCCCTCCACATCCCCGCTGCCCGCGCTTACACACACTCCTCCAGCTACAACGGCGCAAGCATAGACGTGCGTGTATTCCCCTCTTACTTACTCCGACTCTGACCCTTTCCCCCAAACGTAGTTCGTCATGCGCAAACGCATCCTCTGCGACCACTGCCGAGGCACCGGCGCCGCCTCCTCGCACGACGTGCGCCCCTGCACTGGCTGCGGCGGCTCGGGTGTCAAAGTCGTTAAACAACAAATCTTCCCGGGCATGTTCGCGCAGACGCAGCACACGTGCGACGAGTGCGGCGGGCGCGGCACCGTCATCGCGCGCCCGTGCCCGCACTGCGGTGGCGCCAAGGTCGTCGACCACACCGCGCACTACACGCTCGAGGTCGCCAAGGGCATGCCCGAGGGGTACGAGGTCGTGTTTGACGGCGAGGGCGATGAGAGCCCGGATTGGGAGCCTGGGGATGTGATTCTTCGCGTGAGGAGTCGGAAGGAGAAGGGTGGGTTTAGGAGGAAGGAGAGTAGTTTGTACTGGCGAGAGACGATTGGGGTGGATGAGGTGAGTGTGCTTTCAAAGTGAACCTTACCGGTATTGACTCTGCGCAGGCACTTCTGGGTTTCGAGCACAACTTGACCCATCTCGACGGGCATATAGTTCCGCTCAAGCGGAAGGGAGTGACCCAGCCAGGTCAGTTTCCAGCAATATTTGCTCAGCGGTCGTCAGCTCATACGCATCCTTGTAGGTTACGTGCAGACCATCAAAGGAGAGGGGATGCCCCGCTTCGAGAACCCCTCACAGCACGGCGACCTCTACATAGAATACAACCTTGTCCTTCCCACAGAACTAAGTCCTGAACTTCGGAAGAGTGAGTTGTTCCCATCTGTCTGCAGCATGTGATGCTAACAACCTACACTATCCCAGAGCTATCAGAAGCCTTCCATGGGAGCGGACACTCGTCAAAGGATGAGCTATGATCCTCAGTGCATAGCAGCCACCCTATCCGCGATAGACACTGGAAATACACTTATCATTATTGATACTACATCCGTCATGCAAAGCTCGTTCCGGGCGACATACACCGCACAGACCAGACAAAACAATCGACAATCTACTAGTAATGCACAGTCCGCAGTCCACGGGAGAGGCGATCGAGGTAAGGGGCAAAAGTGAAAAAAGGAACGGCAACAAGTTGTCCGACCAGGATAATAATAATAACAGAAGGCGAGAAGGCGAAATGATATGCGACCGAGATGCAAAGTCAGTAATGGAACGAGATGTGCGACGACAGACAAGACGAGGGATACGATATGATATAGATAAATGTTATGATGTGCTGCTCAGCACTAATACAACCAATGACAAGCACGCAAGCAATGTCCGAGAGAGAGGAACAGGCAGTCTCGAGCCTGCGCTTGCGGACCAGCCGTATGGCACGCCGAGCGTGACGGACGGCGTCGACGCAGTCGATGTCGTCGTCCGGACCTCGCCCGACGTATCAGTGATGATCAGGGTGAGCAGTGTGGGCGACGGCGAGACGGTGGGTATGGCGGTAACATTCAGTGCGGCGGGGGTGGCAAGGATGGGGCTGTAGGTGCTCGTCGCGAGATCGGACGTGACAATCTGGCCGATGGATGCAGGGATAGACGTGTTGAACGCGAACGGGGGGGTGCTATAGGACGGCGTGGGAAGAAGGTAATTTGGGAGCGTGGTGGCGACGGTGGCCGAGGCGGCTGACATGAAGGACGAAATATACTGCGGCGACTCGACGGGGGCACTGGCGTTGTTCCGGGGGTATAGTCCGATCATAGGCGGCTCTTTTGCGTCAATACCGTAACTGCATGGCCTCAGCCTCACACACCGGAGAAGAATTGGGAGGAGGAACAATACCTGAAGATCGAATACACAGTCCGCAAGAACGGTGAACCCAGCTGCCAGTCGATGCCGTCCGAACTAGGCGCAGACGCCCTCGGCCATGCTAGGCAAAGGTCCGGGTTTCCAGATGTCGGGCCAATCAGGTAGTCCGAAGGCTGTAACGTGAAATTCGTCGTTCTGTGCGCCAATTGAGTATTGCAACATGTCATGGGAGAAAGACCTCGGCTGACCCGAATACGAATGAAATTGTCTCAGAGACATCGCACGGGAGAGCCCACTGGCCGCCATCCTCTATGTGACATCATACAGTGGTTAGTAAGAGACTGCGCATCTTGCAAATGTGGGACGTACTTGTATCCACAAGGCGGCTGCCGTCGATAGCAGAAAATATGCTAGACACCTGTCGACGGATAAGACACTGTGTAGGAACAAAGCGCGTCAACTC
Organism: Gloeophyllum trabeum ATCC 11539; assembly: GCF_000344685.1. Classification (NCBI taxonomy): domain Eukaryota; kingdom Fungi; phylum Basidiomycota; class Agaricomycetes; order Gloeophyllales; family Gloeophyllaceae; genus Gloeophyllum; species Gloeophyllum trabeum. Next base: position 752,768 of record NW_006920418.1, on the reverse strand, counting down.
ACATCTTGATAGGGACCATAGATCCCAGGAGTGCCCCTGTCGGGCAGTGTGTCAGCCAAGGGCAGCGTGCAATAAGATGATAGAACATACACGTCCAACAGCGCTAGTGACTGGTTCGAGTACGCAGTGGGATAGGTAGGTGAAGGCGTGATAGCAGACCCATTCACCTTAAGTAGAACGGGATGATCAGTAGCACGGTGGACTCGAAGGCTAGGTACAAACCAGGATGTTGCCCATCGGGATAGCCCACTGGAGATAACTGGTGGTATTCCTTTCCGTCCCGAATGGTGAAAAAGCCACAACTTCATTCCATTCTATCTGGCTCACATCCTTTACCACCGATGAGTCTATGGCACCTGAGCTTTGATTTAATGTCGATCCCAGCGAAAGGGTCGCAAGTACAATACCTAGTGTGAGAGTGCCGCTCGTATTTCGTGTCAGGCTCAGACCAAATAACGGGTAATTAACAATTCCTTGCTGAGATAAACTCGCGAAGAACGGGGTCGCTAAGAGAATCGACGTTCTTAGATTACCCAACGATACGATCAAAGTCATACATACCGTTGACCACGTTATTGGATATTGTTGAGAGTCGCGGGAAACCTAAACCCAAGATGCCACTCATTTGGGATCCCATCGTGACGTTTGACTGGGACACCATGCCTGGAGGTCGGAGGTGAGTGAATTCCATGCACTCTACTGATGCCTACGCACCAAAGGCCTGATTGGGGACCGTCAAGTTTGACAGTTGCACTTTCTCCCGGGCGACATACCCGGACGCAGCTGCACAATAGATCAATCTTTGTTCAGCAAGGTGACTCTGTCATGTACGCACCCGTCCCATCAGCAAAACTGACCGAGAAGGCGGTATTATTATCATTAACGGAGGCGAAGGAGGGGCTTTGGTAAGTGAGCGGATATTTTGGGACGGAATGACATGCACTCGTCGTGCACGCAGAGGAGGTGATCCATAGGTCTGCGGAACCGGTGTCCAGTGCGACGCGGAAACTTATATTTCCCACTGAAATCACAGAATAATATGACCTGTAAGATAGACTTAAGCAGCAGCAGACCGGACAGGATGTGGTTACGCACTGTTCATCATCTGACCAGGCTACTGGGAGCAGTCCAGTTTTCGCAGGATTGCTGGCCTCAAGCAGGGAGGGGGACACGTTGATCTTCTCGAAGCTCTTGACCTGCTGTTCACAGTCATCGTACCAGCAGTCGCGCTTGTCGGCGGTGACGGCGCTCGCAATATCGAGCAGGGCAACCAAGACGACAAGCAACACCGCGAACATGGTGGTAGCGGCGAAGAATCAGCGTAGTGCTCGCATACGCCTGAGCCAGTGAAGGATGGTACAGTAAATATAGAGTCTATTGAATTATGTTGGTAACAGCGCCGGCATTAAGCCTCCTGACCAGCCTTCGCAGCCACATCGGACAAACACATGTCAACAGCACAGGCCGCAGCTTCTCTGTCAAACCTCGGCTACGGTGGCGGTACGTCAGTGGTACGCCGGACAAGTTACAACATACAAGGCACCATATCGGACGTCATATCATTACCAAGGTATTCTACGAGCAGAGCCCAGGGTATAGAAGGAACAACATCAGACTACAGAATAGATAATACATCCGCTTGGAAAATAGAGAGGGAGAGCCCTGTACAAGCCATCAGGCAAAATAAAATGAAGGTGAATAAATCCAAGGAGGGTACCGCAATGAAGAAATAACAACAAATATATGTACTGGAAGGCGAAGGTGGGAATCACAGAGAGCAGAGGATTGGAGAAGACAGCGCCAACTCTGCTCAACGCTTGGCAAACACCTTTTTCAACAGCGCTAGTACCTTGGGAACGTTGAGCTGCACGTATTCAAGGTCGAGAAGATGTTTGTTGTCCTTTTGCTATGATAGACGTTGTCTATTAGCATTCTATCGTGAACTAAGACGTCAGTGCTCACTTTCTCAAGAAGATCGTCGATCTTCAGGTCCATTTCGAGAATGGCCTTATCCCGCCCCTTGTAGTGCAACGCAATGATGAAGGTGCCAGGCGTCGGCGATGTTATATTGAAGTAGATGTTGGGCCGCCTGCAGCAAACAGTCGTGAGCCAACATCTACATATAAAAATGTCCCGAACATACCTGTTATCAGGAACGTTGCTCTCGACAATGATACCCTCCTTCTCCAACTGAGCGTGCGTGAACCGATATGGGCCAAGAACGACAGCTTTCTGCGGCTTCCGCTCCTTCCCGCCAACAGTGACCACGCCCACTCCCGTCGTGCTCCCCTTCTCCTTCGACGCGTTCAACCGGACGTTCTGCAAGTACGCCTTGTACTGCTCCAGCTGACCCCGCAGATAGTTATTGTGGTCGCCGATGGTCTTATACACCGACTCCAGCGACTTAGTCTCCTGCAGCACCTTCTCCCGGAGGTTACCGAGATGCACGAGCTCCGCCGCGACCTCCTCCTGCATGAGCTTGTACCCGTCCGACCTGTCGACGACCTTCAGCTCCTCCAGCTCCCGCAGCATCTCCTTCACCTTGATACCCTTCCGCACGAGCGTGGCGTCCTTGGTGGTCGCCGCTCGCTCGGCGATAGCAGCGAGGTTGTATGGGCGCTTGTCGGCGGCCCCAGGGAGGGAACGGATGAGCTGGACGAATATGGATTTCGTTTCCATGTACAGCATGTCGCTTGATGAAACGGAGTCCATCAACGCTGTTTGGATATCTTGTATAGGTGTCTCCCAGCGACTGTACAGCTGCAGCTCAATTGTGCGATTCTCCTTCCGAGGTACTTGTGGAGGTGCAGGTCCCAGCTCGTCGGTGAGGATGCGCAGGTGTTGCTTGTCGTTCGGAGACTGGAGACGATGGTTAGTATCAAGGGGCGCGACTGCGGGCACAATACGTACTAGGGTTTCAATGTGTTGTAGAACAAGGGAGTGTGTGTTATACATTTCGTTGAGCGTAATGTGGATCACTAGATCTTTCTTGGATAGTGCCATGTATTGGTCCATCTTGCAAACACGCAGTTGAGATGACGATCGGTGCAATATAGACCTTCACATACCTCCAACGTCTCGTAGAAGTCTCCGACTTCGCAAAGGTTGTTTAAGAACTGGTTTATGCGAGATTTGTTATTCTCCACAAACGGATGTAATGTCATCATGTACTGCTCCTTGGCATAGGAGGGCTTGTTCGCAAGGTTCTGGAGCATCTTCGCAATCTGGGATATGGTCAGTATGCAATATCGCGATCGCGCAAGAGCGTGAAACGCACCAGCGTCAACGTCCGACGAGGATGCTTGGCCGGTACACCTTCAACGAGCATGTACGCTTGCGGAGTGACAATAGCAGGATTGATGAATCGGAGGAAGAAGAAGCCACCGATGAGCGAACAAATGGCATGATCCGTGGCATCAGGATATTTTCTCTGGACAATGGAAGCAACGCTCGTTAGATGGTATTGACGACTACGAAATGCATAAGTACCCGCGTCAGACTCCGGATCTGCTTGCATATCCAACGAATACCATATGGAACACTCTCCAAGCTGTCGATGATGGTCAGCAGGAAGCTATTGGCGATTTCCATGAGCATCGTTAGTCGAGGGGCGATGATGGTCTGGACGTCTGGGTTCGCCGACGCAGTCTCAGGAGGCACACCGCGAGGTAAGTTCGGTGGTAGTGAACCTGTATCCTCTTCGATTTGGTTTACCATCTGCTCATAAACCTGATGGCGGATGAGGAGGTGCAGCCGCTATAATAGGCTACTAACGCACCTTGACAGGGTTGATCTCCAAGTTGAGCGCTTTGTGCTCAATCAGACTGTTAATTCGATCCGCCAAGACGCTCTTGAGATAACTCTGACCGGGCCCACGCCGCGTATAAGTGGTCATCATCCGAGATACCGGAGTGTTCGCTCGTAGCAACGACCCAAACTCCGTGGCGGTCTCGAATTGCGCGGATAGCACGGATTGGAACATTGTTAGCAGAAGATGCTCCTCCCTGCTCTCATACTGGTTCCCATATAGTGTGAACATGACGGTCTGAAGGAGGGTATCGATCTCGGATAAGCTGACAAGACGGCATAAGGCTGCGATGTGGCGGGGTTCGGATTGTAATAGGAAGAAGAGGTTGGAGTATTGCTGGAGTTTACGGTCATCAGGGTAGTGCCCTTCTGTTGGGTCGACCTCTTCGAGGTGCTTCTCCACCTCATGTTGCTGCCAGCGAGATTAGACCACCTATACCGACAACAGCCTACTCAATACTTGCCTCGTCAAGAGCCATGCGGTTCTGGATGAGAAGAGCGATCCGAGAGTCCAAGTAGCGCACATCGCGCTCGAGCACAAAGTTCTTTTTGGACTGGGCGGATATGCGAGCTTTTAGCTCCCTCAATCGTTTCTGGGCTACGAAAGATGAGATTTATAAGCCGACTTCACCGGGCGCCACGCGTACCTCTCGCCAGCTCATCGTCTACGTCGGCATCCTGCTCAGCGGCCATGCTAAATAGGGCAGTGACGCTGTAGCGGTTCGTGTTTCGGTTGGTTAATCGCCTCGAGGACATGCTGCCCGAGGGAGAGGTGGCTTCGACGTAGGACATGATGTAGGCACTCTAGCTATAAACGAATCGACAGAACGGATGCGAACAGTCGTGCCAGTGATAGATCAGCCGGAGGGTTGGGATTCAGAACAGATTTATAGGCAGAAGTCGTCGCAAGTAGACCGATGCGTTTCCAGCGCGTGCAGCCAGGCAAATACGGTCGACTCTGCAGGAATATTAGAAGAAGAAAAAGCAAGGATGGGCGGTGGCCAGAGGAGCTGGGGTTGCGGCGAGACGGAGGCAACGGTCGGACGAGAGATGCGTCGGACGCGACGAAGTTTGATGTTCGGCTTCTGCCACCCCTCCTTTTGCCAATTTCACTGCTTCATCCTCTGTACAGTACTCTCAGTCTGTGTATTTTGCTAAAGACCGCTCTATTTCAGCACTGCCCTAGGCACAGTCCATATCGGTCGCCATCTCGTCTTTCACCAAGTGCGCAAAGTCTTAGACTAGGAGCAATCACGATCCGTCTCTCGTCGCCGATAACTGACCGTAGTTCCACCCATTTACGACTCAAGGGCGTCCACTAACCACAGCACGAGGACCCCACTGCTTCTGAGAAAAACTGAGACGATTATCTCTGGTCAATAAAATAAGCCTGTCTGAAGAAATATCTTAGCACGCAGCTGCCTGCACTGTGTTACAAACGCCACAGCAACCCGCATAAGCCATTTCCAATATTGTCAAGGGGGGCGCCTCGAGCCAGTACTCCGGCATGATCACTGTACAGGTATCTTCTATGACAACAATCTTACGCGCAGTATGGGCTATGACTGGACGTTGGGACGTCCGATGTCTCCTACGGTCTCCTCACCGGAAGTCTTTCACCGAGTCAAGCGGATCAAACAAGTGTCGTATCCACGCCTGCCACATCGCGAGAAGTCGCCAGGTAATGGTGTAAGAGTTATGCACTGTCTGAGGACATAGCTAACTTCTGACGGCTTGGACTCCCGGGACGGTTTCGGCCGATGACAAGGGACTGCAGCAGTCATACACCAATGAACAAGGTGCTCAGGAACGGGATAGGTGCAAGGCCACTTCTCTATTGTCACTCCTGGGCAAATGAGCAGGTGCAGGGCCGAGTTCATCGAGGATGCTCCGCAATTCTCCTCCAATGTGTGACTCCTGGGCATAGGTTAGTGACCATGAACACACTGTCTGGTCTTGCAACTCACTAGCTCCTTGATATGCTTTGACGTGAGCCTGTGGGTATTGTACAACTCGTTACACGATATGTGGATGCTATTGCTCAACGTTGTTGGAATGTCCTGTGCAAGCCAGTCGTTAGTAGACTCAAACAGCACGCTTACTGCAGATGGACTGCCTATATCATTGATGTTGCAGATGTTCTCTAGAAAGTCAGTCATCTGAGATTTAGTCTTCTCAATAAATGGATGAAGTTGTTCCATGTAAGGCTCCTTCACGTACAATGGTTTATTAACCATACTTTGGAGCATTTTTTGCTACCCATAGCACGCAAGTAGATGCGGCAGTGACTCTCATATGGTCTTTGTTGCTCCTTCCAGTCTCAAGGTCCTTTGTGATTGGGTGCTACACCTTCTATAAGCTGATTGGCTTGCAGCGTGACAATAGCAGGGTTGATCCACCAAAGGGGAAAAGAAGCTTCCAACAAGAGAGGTCACAGAGTCCTCTTGAGCATCAGGATATTTCCGGTGTTTTTTATCATGGGTAAGTTATGTCTTTCACTCCACCAAACATAGTCTCCTACATGCAACAGGCTTTGTATTTGCCTGCATATCCACTGTATGCTGTGAGGGATATCCTCCTTCCTATTGATTATAGCAGTTAAGCATCGACCCACTATTTCTTGCAGCTTTGTAGCTTGTTCTGCCACAATAGCTTGCAGATCTTTGTCTGAAGCTCTAATATCCGAGGATTCCGAGGGAGCTGTGGAAAGTGCATTTGGGCCTCCGGCTCCCTCTAACTGTTGGAACACCTGATCCCCGACCTAGTGCTGCTATCAATCAAGGCAAGACCCACATCGGAAGTCCAGGAGATGCCAGACCTTGGCCATGTTGATTTCAAGGTCAATGTTGTCCTCGTCGATCACTCTGTGGATGGGCCTGGTCAAGATGGACTTCAGATAGGCATGATCCACTGCACGGGGGTGTATGTGATTATCAGACGCAATAGGGCTGCTCAGACACTGTGGAAGATTGCTCACATGAAGCCGGACCGCGGCATCACTACTGCTAATGTGCTCATCAACTACTAGTTGATGAGCACATTAGCAGTAGTGATGCCGCGGTCCGGCTCGGTCCGGTTATTGGCCCAAATTTCCGGACCTGGGACCAGACCCAAGGTCCAGTTCGGGTAAATGTCCGGACCGTGAACCTCAAAGAACCCGAAATGGCGTTGGGTCCGGTCAGGTTCGGGTTCGAACCCTTCAAAATTACCATATTTAGGTACGGTTCGGGCATTGTGGCTCCACCTGGACCTCATTTCAGGTTCGGTCCACCCCAAAGCCGAACCGCGGAGCAGAACCTGGGTCCGGTTCGAGGTTCGAACCGGTTCTCCCAGGTTCGGGAACCGGTGATAAGCCCCAACGATCTTCTGACCCCAGAAATTGCGAGATTGACACATCGTACATCCCCTCCAAAGCTTATTCGACACCACCTGTCGAACTGCTTACGCTACAAGTAACCGGCGAAGGGTTCTGGATTTAATTCCGGACCTTCTAACGTCCTCAAGGCAGGCGCAGATCAACAATATGATTTATCTCCGCAGCCAGACGCTCCGAAGTCAACCGGAAGAATACTTTCATAACTAATTATCTCCGGGAACGGCGGAGGCCCGCGTCGCAGTGAGTCATTGGTATTACCACTCCCCAGTCATCACGCCCCTTCGTTTCCGTCAACGCGACCGAGTCAGCGGACGTAAATCGACGGCCGGACGGAACGTATCAGTCAGCAAACGGCCGGAGCTAAAACCGCACGTGGTCGGCCTGCAGTACCGCGTGATGAGGCACTTTAAGCGAGCATGGACGCGTCGAGGATACCTCTAGGACCTAGGACGAGCAGGTGGAAACACGGTAGGGTCGTATGGGACATGGTATAGCGGTGGGCAAAGG